>NW_027016966.1:55000-80000 GCF_036013445.1 Caloenas nicobarica | reverse complement strand
CCTCTCCTCTCCTCTCCTCTCTCCTCCATTCTGCGAGTCCAATATCTAAGAGACTGTTTGCCTGAAAGGACAGAGGGTTTTCAGTTCCGAAATCAATTTCAAGGACACATAACACAATGAATTTTATTTTATTTTGTTGTTAATTTATTAATTTTCTTGATTTTATGTTAATTCATGTGATGTTTCTTCGTGTCATTTTTTTTCCCTTTGTGACTCTGTTTCAGAACCCAGGCTCACAAGCATTAGCTCAAGCCCAAGTGTAGCCAGGAGTAGGCTGAGGCATTCTTCAGTTTAGCCTGAGAAAAGATCCCTTGCAGGCTGGCAAAGGCAAGTCCCAGAGCTGCAGAGAGCAGCAGCAGGAATAGAGGCCAAGCTGTGCGCGGTTCCTGCAGAGGGAGAACCTTGACAAGGAGTTGTGGGACTGACCATGCACAAAAGAGGAGGAAGACTAAGAAGAAGAAGGAGAAGAAGAGGAAGAAGAGGAAGAAGAGGAAGAAGGGGTGAGTGGTACCGTGGCATCTCCTCCAAAGTGTGACATGTAGTGATGACGAGCAGGCTTTTTGCCTTCCACAACTTGTTTGGCTGCTGTGCTTCTTGGGCAGGGATGCATGAGAAGCGCTCTGGTCCCTGCCAGGCGCTTGTGTTAGCTGCAGGGAGAGCTGAGAAGTGGCCGGCTGCCAGCATGGTGGAGCATGAGCAGCCGGCTCCCAGGCCAAATGGCCCAAAGAAGTGGTGGCAAGGGGCGGTGCTGAGAACTGCAGAGGAAGGCAAAAAACCGCCGGGGACCAGTGCCAATGTGCCTCGGGGGAAAAAGTTCCTTGCTGAGCCCAGTGCTGGCCATGGGCTGTTCCCTGAGCATGTGAGCCAGACCTGGCTCCTTGTCCCACAGGCTGCTCATGCTTCCCAGGAGCTGCCCAAGCCCTATCCTCCCTTGAGCTGGAGCTATCTGGCGGACTTGCCAGAGTGCCCAAGTGCCTCTGAGCTGCTAGACCTTGTGGGCAAGAATCCTTGCTGTCCCTGTGTAGGACACCAGTGGATGTTCCAGAGCACCCCAAGCCCTTGCAAGCCCTTGCAAGCCCTCGACATCCTATCTCTTACGGCTCCTGAGCGTTGCTCTGTAGGAGATGAGGATGGTGAGCTGTGCAGTGCTCCTCAAGAAGGAATTGCCTTGGTCTTGCCACTGCTATCCAGTTGAAAAGGATTTGCATCCATGAGCCGAGCTTGGAAGGTGGCCCTGCCAGCAGATTGTCTTGCAGCGGAGAACCTCCAGCAGCCTCATGCAAGGTTTTCTTCCCTCAGCCCCTGGCCTGTGATTCCAGCAGCTCCTCAAGTGCTTCCTGTCAGATGTGCTGGGGCTGCCCCCGGGCCAGCTCTGGCAGTGGACACGGGAGGCTGCTCCTCTGGATCCTGCGTGGGGCCTGGTGACCACTGCGTTGCCGGGTGCTGGCATTGTGACATGGGGGTGACACAGCCGCATATGTGCAGCCCTTTGGAGGAAGCCTTTGGGGTGCTGGCTCCAAATCAGTCCCTGTAGCTACAAAATAGGGGAGTAAGCAACCTAATAGAGTCCCTTTTTTGCAAAAAGACAGTGTGGATTTGTTGCCAGTGCAGCCTTCCTTCCAGTAGCATTACTGCCTGTAGTATCATGTATGGAGGCCTCAGGGCTCGCTCAGGGCTTGTCACGCAGAACCGCAGGCCTGACAGAGCAGAACTGCTCTCCCCTCCTCTCCTCTCCTCTCCTCTCCTCTCCTCTCCTCTCCCCTCCTCTCCTCTCCTCTCCTCTCCTCTCCTCTCCTCTCCTCTCTTCTCCTGTCCGCCAGTCCAATATCTAAGAGACTGTTTGCCTGAAAGGACAGAGGGTTTTCAGTTCTAAAATCAATTTCAAGGACACAGAACACAATGAATTTTATTTTATTTTGTTGTTAATTTATTAATTTTCTTGATTTTATGTTAATTCATGTGATGTTTCTTCGTGTCATTTTTTTTCCCTTTGTGACTCTGTTTCAGAACCCAGGCTCACAAGCATTAGCTCAAGCCCAAGCGTAGCCAGGAGTAGGCTGAGGCATTCTTCAGTTTAGCCTGAGAAAAGATCCCTTGCAGGCTGGCAAAGGCAAGTCTCAGAGCTGCAGAGAGCAGCAGCAGGAATAGAGGCCAAGCTGTGCGCGGTTCCTGCAGAGGGAGAACCTTGACAAGGAGTTGTGGGACTGACCATGCACAAAAGAGGAGGAAGAAGAAGAAGAAGAAGAAGAAGAAGAAGAAGGAGAGGAAGAAGAGGAAGAAGGGGTGAGTGGTACCGTGGCATCTCTTCCAAAGCGTGACATGTAGCGATGACGAGCAGACTTTTTGCCTTGCACAACTTGTTTGGCTGCTGTGCTTCTTGGGCAGGGATGCATGAGAAGCGCTCTGGTCCTTGCCAGGCGCTTGTGTTAGCTGCAGGGAGAGCTGAGAAGTGGCAGCTGCGGCTGCCAGCATGGTGGAGCATGAGCAGCCGGCTCCCAGGCCAAATGGCCCAAAGAAATGGTGGCAAGGGGCGGTGCTGAGAACTGCAGAGGAAGGCAAAAAACCGCCGGGGACCAGTGCCAATGTGCCCCGGGGGAAAAAGTTTCTTGCTGAGCCCAGTGCTGGCCATGGGCTGTTCCCTGAGCATGTGAGCCAGACCTGGCTCCTTGTCCCACAGGCTGCTCATGCTTCCCAGGAGCTGCCCAAGCCCTATCCTCCCTTGAGCTGGAGCTATGTCGCGGACTTGCCAGAGTGCCCAAGTGCCTCTGAGCTGCTAGACCTTGTGGGCAAGAATCCTTGCTGTCCCTGTGTAGGACACCAGTGGGTGTTCCAAAGTACTGCAAGCCCTTGCAAGCCCTTGCAAGCCCTCGACATCCTATCTCTTACGGCTCCTGAGCGTTGCTCTGTAGGAGATGAGGATGGTGAGCTGTGCAGTGCTCCTCAAGAAGGAATTGCCTTGGTCTTGCCACTGCTATCCAGTTGAAAAGGATTTGCATCCATGAGCCGAGCTTGGAAGGTGGCCCTGCCAGCAGATTGTCTTGCAGCGGAGAACCTCCAGCAGCCTCATGCAAGGTTTTCTTCCCTCAGCCCCTGGCCTGTGATTCCAGCAGCTCCTCAAGTGCTTCCTGTCAGATGTGCTGCGGCTGCCCCCGGGCCAGCTCTGGCAGTGGACACGGGAGGCTGCTCCTCTGGATCCTGCGTGGGGCCTTGTGACCACTGCGTTGCCGGGTGCTGGCATTGTGACATGGGGGTGACACAGCCGCATATGTGCAGCCCTTTGGAGGAAGCCTTTGGGGTGCTGGCTCCAAATCAGTCCCTGTACCTACAAAATAGGGGAGTAAGCAACCTAATAGAGTCCCTTTTTTGCAAAAAGACAGTGTGGATTTGTTGCCAGTGCAGCCTTCCTTCCAGTAGCAATACTGCCTGTAGTATCATGTATGGAGGCCTCAGGGCTCGCTCAGGGCTTGTCACGCAGAACCGCAGGCCTGACAGAGCAGAACTGCTCTCCCCTCCTCTCCTCTCCTCTCCTCTCCTCTCCTCTCCCCTCCTCTCCTCTCCTCTCCTCTCCTCTCCTCTCCTCTCCTCTCCTCTCCTCTCTTCTCCTGTCCGCCAGTCCAATATCTAAGAGACTGTTTGCCTGAAAGGACAGAGAGTTTTCAGTTCCAAAATCAATTTCAAGGACACATAACACAATGAATTTTATTTTATTTTGTTGTTAATTTATTAATTTTCTTGATTTTATGTTAATTCGTGTTATGTTTCTTCGTGTCATTTTTTTTCCCTTTGTGACTCTGTTTCAGAACCCAGACTCACAAGCATTAGCTCAAGCCCAAGTGTAGCCAGGAGTAGGCTGAGGCATTCTTCAGTTTAGCCTGAGAAAAGATCCCTTGCAGGCTGGCAAAGGCAAGTCCCAGAGCTGCAGAGAGCAGCAGCAGGAATAGAGGCCAAGCTGTGCGCGGTTCCTGCAGAGGGAGAACCTTGACAAGGAGTTGTGGGACTGACTATGCACAAAAGAGGAGGAAGACGAAGAAGAAGAAGAAGAAGAAGAGGAAGAAGAGGAAGAAGAGGAAGAAGGGGTGAGTGGTACCGTGGCATCTCTTCCAAAGCGTGACATGTAGCGATGACGAGCAGACTTTTTGCCTTGCACAACTTGTTTGGCTGCTGTGCTTCTTGGGCAGGGATGCATGAGAAGCGCTCTGGTCCCTGCCAGGCGTTTGTTTTAGCTGCAGGGAGAGCTGAGAAGTGGCAGCTGCGGCTGCCAGCATGGTGGAGCATGAGCAGCCGGCTCCCAGGCCAAATGGCCCAAAGAAATGGTGGCAAGGGGCGGTGCTGAGAACTGCAGAGGAAGGCAAAAAACCGCCGGGGACCAGTGCCAATGTGCCCCGGGGGAAAAAGTTCCTTGCTGAGCCCAGTGCTGGCCATGGGCTGTTCCCTGAGCATGTGAGCCAGACCTGGCTCCTTGTCCCACAGGCTGCTCATGCTTCCCAGGAGCTGCCCAAGCCCTATCCTCCCTTGAGCTGGAGCTATGTCGCGGACTTGCCAGAGTGCCCAAGTGCCTCTGAGCTGATAGACCTTGTGGGCAAGAATCCTTGCTGTCCCTGTGTAGGACACCAGTGGGTGTTCCAAAGTACTGCAAGCCCTTGCAAGCCCTTGCAAGCCCTCGACATCCTATCTCTTACGGCTCCTGAGCGTTGCTCTGTAGGAGATGAGGATGGTGAGCTGTGCAGTGCTCCTCAAGAAGGAATTGCCTTGGTCTTGCCACTGCTATCCAGTTGAAAAGGATTTGCATCCATGAGCCGAGCTTGGAAGGTGGCCCTGCCAGCAGATTGTCTTGCAGCGGAGAACCTCCAGCAGCCTCATGCAAGGTTTTCTTCCCTCAGCCCCTGGCCTGTGATTCCAGCAGCTCCTCAAGGGCTTCCTGTCAGATGTGCTGGGGCTGCCCCCGGGCCAGCTCTGGCAGTGGACACGGGAGGCTGCTCCTCTGGATCCTGCGTGGGGCCTGGTGACCACTGCGTTGCCGGGTGCTGGCATTGTGACATGGGGGTGACACAGCCGCATATGTGCAGCCCTTTGGAGGAAGCCTTTGGGGTGCTGGCTCCAAATCAGTCCCTGTAGCTACAAAATAGGGGAGTAAGCAACCTAATAGAGTCCCTTTTTTGCAAAAAGACAGTGTGGATTTGTTGCCAGTGCAGCCTTCCTTCCAGTAGCAATACTGCCTGTAGTATCATGTATGGAGGCCTCAGGGCTCGCTCAGGGCTTGTCACACAGAACTGCAGGCCTGACAGAGCAGAACTGCTCTCCTCTCCTCTCCTCTCCTCTCCTCTCCCCTCCTCTCCTCTCCTCTCTTCTCCGTTCCGCCAGTCCAATATCTAAGAGACTGTTTGCCTGAAAGGACAGAGGGTTTTCAGTTCCAAAATCAATGTCAAGGACACATAACACAATGAATTTTATTTTATTTTGTTGTTAATTTATTAATTTTCTTGATTTTATGTTAATTCATGTGATGTTTCTTCGTGTCATTTTTTTTCCCTTTGTGACTCTGTTTCAGAACCCAGGCTCACAAGCATTAGCTCAAGCCCAAGTGTAGCCAGGAGTAGGCTGAGGCATTCTTCAGTTTAGCCTGAGAAAAGATCCCTTGCAGGCTGGCAAAGGCAAGTCCCAGAGCTGCAGAGAGCAGCAGCAGGAATAGAGGCCAAGCTGTGCGCAGTTCCTGCAGAGGGAGAACCTTGACAAGGAGTTGTGGGACTGACCATGCACAAAAGAGGAGGAAGACGAAGAAGAAGAAGAAGAAGAAGAGGAAGAAGAGGAAGAAGAGGAAGAAGGGGTGAGTGGTACCGTGGCATCTCTTCCAAAGCGTGACATGTAGCGATGACGAGCAGACTTTTTGCCTTGCACAACTTGTTTGGCTGCTGTGCTTCTTGGGCAGGGATGCATGAGAAGCGCTCTGGTCCCTGCCAGGCGTTTGTGTTAGCTGCAGGGAGAGCTGAGAAGTGGCAGCTGCGGCTGCCAGCATGGTGGAGCATGAGCAGCCGGCTCCCAGGCCAAATGGCCCAAAGAAATGGTGGCAAGGGGCGGTGCTGAGAACTGCAGAGGAAGGCAAAAAACCGCCGGGGACCAGTGCCAATGTGCCCCGGGGGAAAAAGTTCCTTGCTGAGCCCAGTGCTGGCCATGGGCTGTTCCCTGAGCATGTGAGCCAGACCTGGCTCCTTGTCCCACAGGCTGCTCATGCTTGCCAGGAGCTGCCCAAGCCCTATCCTCCCTTGAGCTGGAGCTATGTCGCGGACTTGCCAGAGTGCCCAAGTGCCTCTGAGCTGCTAGACCTTGTGGGCAAGAATCCTTGCTGTCCCTGTGTAGGACACCAGTGGGTGTTCCAAAGTACTGCAAGCCCTTGCAAGCCCTTGCAAGCCCTCGACATCCTATCTCTTATGGCTCCTGAGCGTTGCTCTGTAGGAGATGAGGATGGTGAGCAGTGCAGTGCTCCTCAAGAAGGAATTGCCTTGGTCTTGCCACTGCTATCCAGTTGAAAAGGATTTGCATCCATGAGCCGAGCTTGGAAGGTGGCCCTGCCAGCAGATTGTCTTGCAGCGGAGAACCTCCAGCAGCCTCATGCAAGGTTTTCTTCCCTCAGCCCCTGGCCTGTGATTCCAGCAGCTCCTCAAGTGCTTCCTGTCAGATGTGCTGGGGCTGCCCCCGGGCCAGCTCTGGCAGTGGACACAGGAGGCTGCTCCTCTGGATCCTGCGTGGGGCCTGGTGACCACTGCGTTGCTGGGTGCTGGCATTGTGACATGGGGGTGACACAGCCGCATATGTGCAGCCCTTTGGAGGAAGCCTTTGGGGTGCTGGCTCCAAATCAGTCCCTGTAGCTACAAAATAGGGGAGTAAGCAACCTAATAGAGTCCCTTTTTTGCAAAAAGACAGTGTGGATTTGTTGCCAGTGCAGCCTTACTTCCAGTAGCAATACTGCCTGTAGTATCATGTATGGAGGCCTCAGGGCTCGCTCAGGGCTTGTCACGCAGAACTGCAGGCCTGACAGAGCAGAACTGCTCTCCTCTCCTCTCCTCTCCTCTCCTCTCCTCTCCTCTCCTCTCCTCTCCTCTCCTCTCCTCTCCTCTCCTCTCTTCTCCTTTCCGCCAGTCCAATATCTAAGAGACTGTTTGCCTGAAAGGACAGAGGGTTTTCAGTTCCAAAATCAATGTCAAGGACACATAACACAATGAATTGTATTTTATTTTGTTGTTAATTTATTAATTTTCTTGATTTTATGTTAATTCGTGTTATGTTTCTTCGTGTCATTTTTTTTCCCTTTGTGACTCTGTTTCAGAACCCAGGCTCACAAGCATTAGCTCAAGCCCAAGTGTAGCCAGGAGTAGGCTGAGGCATTCTTCAGTTTAGCCTGAGAAAAGATCCCTTGCAGGCTGGCAAAGGCAAGTCCCAGAGCTGCAGAGAGCAGCAGCAGGAATAGAGGCCAAGCTGTGCGCGGTTCCTGCAGAGGGAGAACCTTGACAAGGAGTTGTGGGACTGACCATGCACAAAAGAGGAGGAAGACGAAGAAGAAGAAGAAGAAGAAGAGGAAGAAGAGGAAGAAGAGGAAGAAGGGGTGAGTGGTACCGTGGCATCTCTTCCAAAGCGTGACATGTAGCGATGACGAGCAGACTTTTTGCCTTGCACAACTTGTTTGGCTGCTGTGCTTCTTGGGCAGGGATGCATGAGAAGCGCTCTGGTCCCTGCCAGGCGTTTGTTTTAGCTGCAGGGAGAGCTGAGAAGTGGCAGCTGCGGCTGCCAGCATGGTGGAGCATGAGCAGCCGGCTCCCTGGCCAAATGGCCCAAAGAAATGGTGGCAAGGGGCGGTGCTGAGAACTGCAGAGGAAGGCAAAAAACCGCCGGGGACCAGTGCCAATGTGCCCCGGGGGAAAAAGTTCCTTGCTGAGCCCAGTGCTGGCCATGGGCTGTTCCCTGAGCATGTGAGCCAGACCTGGCTCCTTGTCCCACAGGCTGCTCATGCTTCCCAGGAGCTGCCCAAGCCCTATCCTCCCTTGAGCTGGAGCTATCTGGTGGACTTGCCAGAGTGCCCAAGTGCCTCTGAGCTGATAGACCTTGTGGGCAAGGATCCTTGCTGTCCCTGTGTAGGACACCAGTGGGTGTTCCAAAGCACTGCAAGCCCTTGCAAGCCCTTGCAAGCCCTCGACATCCTATCTCTTACGGCTCCTGAGCGTTGCTCTGTAGGAGATGAGGATGGTGAGCTGTGCAGTGCTCCTCAAGAAGGAATTGCCTTGGTCTTGCCACTGCTATCCAGTTGAAAAGGATTTGCATCCATGAGCCGAGCTTGGAAGGTGGCCCTGCCAGCACATTGTCTTGCAGCGGAGAACCTCCAGCAGCCTCATGCAAGGTTTTCTTCCCTCAGCCCCTGGCCTGTGATTCCAGCAGCTCCTCAAGTGCTTCCTGTCAGATGTGCTGGGGCTGCCCCCGGGCCAGCTCTGGCAGTGGACACGGGAGGCTGCTCCTCTGGATCCTGCGTGGGGCCTGGTGACCACTGCGTTGCCGGGTGCTGGCATTGTGACATGGGGGTGACACAGCCGCATATGTGCAGCCCTTTGGAGGAAGCCTTTGGGGTGCTGGCTCCAAATCAGTCCCTGTAGCTACAAAATAGGGGAGTAACCAACCTCATAGAGTCCCTTTTTTGCAAAAAGACAGTGTGGATTTGTTGCCAGTGCAGCCTTCCTTCCAGTAGCAATACTGCCTGTAGTCTCATGTATGGAGGCCTCAGGGCTCGCTCAGGGCTTGTCACGCAGAACCGCAGGCCTGACAGAGCAGAACTGCTCTCCCCTCCTCTCCTCTCCTCTCCTCTCCTCTCCCCTCCTCTCCTCTCCTCTCCTCTCCTCTCCTCTCCTCTCCTCTCCTCTCTTCTCCTGTCCGCCAGTCCAATATCTAAGAGACTGTTTGCCTGAAAGGACAGAAGGTTTTCAGTTCCAAAATCAATTTCAAGGACACATAGCACAATGAATTTTATTTTATTTTGTTGGTAATTTATTATTTTTCTTGATTTTATGTTAATTCATGTTATGTTTCTTCGTGTCATTTTTTTTCCCTTTGTGACTCTGTTTCAGAACCCAGGCTCACAAGCATTAGCTCAAGCCCAAGTGTAGCCAGGAGTAGGCTGAGGCATTCTTCAGTTTAGCCTGAGAAAAGATCCCTTGCAGGCTGGCAAAGGCAAGTCCCAGAGCTGCAGAGAGCAGCAGCAGGAATAGAGGCCAAGCTGTGCGCGGTTCCTGCAGAGGGAGAACCTTGACAAGGAGTTGTGGGACTGACCATGCACAAAAGAGGAGGAAGATGAAGAAGAAGAAGAAGAAGAAGAGGAAGAAGAGGAAGAAGAGGAAGAAGGGGTGAGTGGTACCGTGGCATCTCTTCCAAAGCGTGACATGTAGCGATGACGAGCAGACTTTTTGCCTTGCACAACTTGTTTGGCTGCTGTGCTTCTTGGGCAGGGATGCATGAGAAGCGCTCTGGTCCCTGCCAGGCGTTTGTGTTAGCTGCAGGGAGAGCTGAGAAGTGGCAGCTGCGGCTGCCAGCATGGTGGAGCATGAGCAGCCGGCTCCCAGGCCAAATGGCCCAAAGAAATGGTGGCAAGGGGCGGTGCTGAGAACTGCAGAGGAAGGCAAAAAACCGCCGGGGACCAGTGCCAATGTGCCCCGGGGGAAAAAGTTCCTTGCTGAGCCCAGTGCTGGCCATGGGCTGTTCCCTGAGCATGTGAGCCAGACCTGGCTCCTTGTCCCACAGGCTGCTCATGCTTCCCAGGAGCTGCCCAAGCCCTATCCTCCCTTGAGCTGGAGCTATGTCGCGGACTTGCCAGAGTGCCCAAGTGCCTCTGAGCTGATAGACCTTGTGGGCAAGAATCCTTGCTGTCCCTGTGTAGGACACCAGTGGGTGTTCCAAAGTACTGCAAGCCCTTGCAAGCCCTTGCAAGCCCTCGACATCCTATCTCTTACAGCTCCTGAGCGTTGCTCTGTAGGAGATGAGGATGGTGAGCTGTGCAGTGCTCCTCAAGAAGGAATTGCCTTGGTCTTGCCACTGCTATCCAGTTGAAAAGGATTTGCATCCATGAGCCGAGCTTGGAAGGTGGCCCTGCCAGCAGATTGTCTTGCAGCGGAGAACCTCCAGCAGCCTCATGCAAGGTTTTCTTCCGTCAGCCCCTGGCCTGTGATTCCAGCAGCTCCTCAAGTGCTGCCTGTCAGATGTGCTGGGGCTGCCCCCGGGCCAGCTCTGGCAGTGGACACAGGAGGCTGCTCCTCTGGATCCTGCGTGGGGCCCGGTGTCCACTGCGTTGCCGGGTGCTGGCATTGTGACATGGGGGTGACACAGCCGCATATGTGCAGCCCTTTGGAGGAAGCCTTTGGGGTGCTGGCTCCAAATCAGTCCCTGTACCTACAAAATAGGGGAGTAAGCAACCTAATAGAGTCCCTTTTTTGCAAAAAGACAGTGTGGATTTGTTGCCAGTGCAGCCTTCCTTCCAGTAGCAATACTGCCTGTAGTATCATGTATGGAGGCCTCAGGGCTCGCTCAGGGCTTGTCACGCAGAACCGCAGGCCTGACAGAGCAGAACTGCTCTCCCCTCCTCTCCTCTCCTCTCCTCTCCTCTCCTCTCCTCTCCTCTCCCCTCCTCTCCTCTCCTCTCCTCTCCTCTCCTCTCCTCTCCTCTCCTCTCCTCTCCTCTCCTCTCTTCTCCTCTCTTCTCCTGTCCGCCAGTCCAATATCTAAGAGACTGTTTGCCTGAAAGGACAGAGAGTTTTCAGTTCCAAAATCAATTTCAAGGACATATAACACAATGAATTTTATTTTATTTTGTTGTTAATTTATTAATTTTCTTGATTTTATGTTAATTCATGTTATGTTTCTTTGTGTCATTTTTTTTCCCTTTGTGACTCTGTTTCAGAACCCAGGCTCACAAGCATTAGCTCAAGCCCAAGTGTAGCCAGGAGTAGGCTGAGGCATTCTTCAGTTTAGCCTGAGAAAAGATCCCTTGCAGGCTGGCAAAGGCAAGTCTCAGAGCTGCAGAGAGCAGCAGCAGGAATAGAGGCCAAGCTGTCCGCGGTTCCTGCAGAGGGAGAACCTTGACAAGGAGTTGTGGGACTGACCATGCACAAAAGAGGAGGAAGAAGAAGAAGAAGAAGAAGAAGGAGAGGAAGAAGAGGAAGAAGGGGTGAGTGGTACCGTGGCATCTCTTCCAAAGCGTGACATGTAGCGATGACGAGCAGACTTTTTGCCTTGCACAACTTGTTTGGCTGCTGTGCTTCTTGGGCAGGGATGCATGAGAAGCGCTCTGGTCCTTGCCAGGCGCTTGTGTTAGCTGCAGGGAGAGCTGAGAAGTGGCAGCTGCGGCTGCCAGCATGGTGGAGCATGAGCAGCCGGCTCCCAGGCCAAATGGCCCAAAGAAATGGTGGCAAGGGGCGGTGCTGAGAACTGTAGAGGAAGGCAAAAATCCGCCGGGGACCAGTGCCAATGTGCCCCGGGGGAAAAAGTTTCTTGCTGAGCCCAGTGCTGGCCATGGGCTGTTCCCTGAGCATGTGAGCCAGACCTGGCTCCTTGTCCCACAGGCTGCTCATGCTTCCCAGGAGCTGCCCAAGCCCTATCCTCCCTTGAGCTGGAGCTATCTGGCGGACTTGCCAGAGTGCCCAAGTGCCTCTGAGCTGCTAGACCTTGTGGGCAAGAATCCTTGCTGTCCCTGTGTAGGACACCAGTGGGTGTTCCAAAGCACTGCAAGCCCTTGCAAGCCCTTGCAAGCCCTCGACATCCTATCTCTTACGGCTCCTGAGCGTTGCTGTGTAGGAGATGAGGATGGTGAGCTGTGCAGTGCTCCTCAAGAAGGAATTGCCTTGGTCTTGCCACTGCTATCCAGTTGAAAAGGATTTGCATCCATGAGCCGAGCTTGGAAGGTGGCCCTGCCAGCAGATTGTCTTGCAGCGGAGAACCTCCAGCAGCCTCATGCAAGGTTTTCTTCCCTCAGCCCCTGGCCTGTGATTCCAGCAGCTCCTCAAGTGCTTCCTGTCAGATGTGCTGGGGCTGCCCCCGGGCCAGCTCTGGCAGTGGACACAGGAGGCTGCTCCTCTGGATCCTGCGTGGGGCCTGCTGACCACTGCGTTGCCGGGTGCTGGCATTGTGACATGGGGGTGACACAGCCGCATATGTGCAGCCCTTTGGAGGAAGCCTTTGGGGTGCTGGCTCCAAATCAGTCCCTGTACCTACAAAATAGGGGAGTAAGCAACCTAATAGAGTCCCTTTTTTGCAAAAAGACAGTGTGGATTTGTTGCCAGTGCAGCCTTACTTCCAGTAGCAATACTGCCTGTAGTATCATGTATGGAGGCCTCAGGGCTCGCTCAGGGCTTGTCACGCAGAACCGCAGGCCTGACAGAGTAGAACTGCTCTCCTCTCCTCTCCTCTCCTCTCCTCTCCTCTCCTCTCCTGTCCGCCAGTCCAATATCTAAGAGACTGTTTGCCTGAAAGGACAGAGGGTTTTCAGTTCCAAAATCAATTTCAAGGACACAGAACACAATGAATTTTATTTTATTTTGTTGTTAATTTATTAATTTTCTTGATTTTATGTTAATTCATGTGATGTTTCTTCGTGTCATTTTTTTTCCCTTTGTGACTCTGTTTCAGAACCCAGGCTCACAAGCATTAGCTCAAGTCCAAGCGTAGCCAGGAGTAGGCTGAGGCATTCTTCAGTTTAGCCTGAGAAAAGATCCCTTGCAGGCTGGCAAAGGCAAGTCCCAGAGCTGCAGAGAGCAGCAGCAGGAATAGAGGCCAAGCTGTGCGCGGTTCCTGCAGAGGGAGAACCTTGACAAGGAGTTGTGGGACTGACCATGCACAAAAGAGGAGGAAGAAGAAGAAGAAGAAGAAGAAGAAGAAGGAGAGGAAGAAGAGGAAGAAGGGGTGAGTGGTACCGTGGCATCTCTTCCAAAGCGTGACATGTAGTGATGACGAGCAGACTTTTTGCCTTGCACAACTTGTTTGGCTGCTGTGCTTCTTGGGCAGGGATGCATGAGAAGCGCTCTGGTCCTTGCCAGGCGCTTGTGTTAGCTGCAGGGAGAGCTGAGAAGTGGCAGCTGCGGCTGCCAGCATGGTGGAGCATGAGCAGCCGGCTCCCAGGCCAAATGGCCCAAAGAAGTGGTGGCAAGGGGCGGTGCTGAGAACTGCAGAGGAAGGCAAAAAACCGCCGGGGACCAGTGCCAATGTGCCTCGGGGGAAAAAGTTCCTTGCTGAGCCCAGTGCTGGCCATGGGCTGTTCCCTGAGCATGTGAGCCAGACCTGGCTCCTTGTCCCACAGGCTGCTCATGCTTCCCAGGAGCTGCCCAAGCCCTATCCTCCCTTGAGCTGGAGCTATCTGGCGGACTTGCCAGAGTGCCCAAGTGCCTCTGAGCTGATAGACCTTGTGGGCAAGAATCCTTGCTGTCCCTGTGTAGGACACCAGTGGGTGTTCCAGAGCACCCCAAGCCCTTGCAAGCCCTTGCAAGCCCTCGACATCCTATCTCTTACGGCTCCTGAGCGTTGCTCTGTAGGAGATGAGGATGGTGAGCTGTGCAGTGCTCCTCAAGAAGGAATTGCCTTGGTCTTGCCACTGCTATCCAGTTGAAAAGGATTTGCATCCATGAGCCGAGATTGGAAGGTGGCCCTGCCAGCAGATTGTCTTGCAGCGGAGAACCTCCAGCAGCCTCATGCAAGGTTTTCTTCCTTCAGCCCCTGGCCTGTGATTCCAGCAGCTCCTCAAGTGCTTCCTGTCAGATGTGCTGGGGCTGCCCCCGGGCCAGCTCTGGCAGTGGACACGGGAGGCTGCTCCTCTGGATCCTGCGTGGGGCCTGGTGACCACTGCGTTGCCGGGTGCTGGCATTGTGACATGGGGGTGACACAGCCGCATATGTGCAGCCCTTTGGAGGAAGCCTTTGGGGTGCTGGCTCCAAATCAGTCCCTGTACCTACAAAATAGGGGAGTAAGCAACCTAATAGAGTCCCTTTTTTGCAAAAAGACAGTGTGGATTTGTTGCCAGTGCAGCCTTCCTTCCAGTAGCAATACTGCCTGTAGTCTCATGTATGGAGGCCTCAGGGCTCGCTCAGGGCTTGTCACACAGAACCGCAGGCCTGACAGAGTAGAACTGCTCTCCTCTCCTCTCCTCTCCTCTCCTCTCCTCTCCTCTCCTGTCCTCTCCTCTCCTCTCATCTCCTCTCTTCTCCTTTCCGCCAGTCCAATATCTAAGAGAATGTTTGCCTGAAAGGACAGAGGGTTTTCAGTTCCAAAATCAATGTCAAGGACACATAACACAATGAATTGTATTTTATTTTGTTGTTAATTTATTAATTTTCTTGATTTTATGTTAATTCGTGTTATGTTTCTTCGTGTCATTTTTTTTCCCTTTGTGACTCTGTTTCAGAAGCCAGGCTCACAAGCATTAGCTCAAGCCCAAGTGTAGCCAGGAGTAGGCTGAGGCATTCTTCAGTTTAGCCTGAGAAAAGATCCCTTGCAGGCTGGCAAAGGCAAGTCCCAGAGCTGCAGAGAGCAGCAGCAGGAATAGAGGCCAAGCTGTGCGCGGTTCCTGCAGAGGGAGAACCTTGAGAAGGAGTTGTGGGACTGACCATGAACAAAAGAGGAAGAAGAAGAAGAAGAAGAAGAAGAAGAAGAGGAAGAAGAGGAAGAAGGGGTGAGTGGTACCGTGGCATCTCTTTCAAAGCGTGACATGTAGCGATGACGAGCAGACATTTGCCTTCCACAACTTGTTTGGCTGCTGTGCTTCTTGGCCAGGGATGCATGAGAAGCGCTCTGGTCCCTGCCAGGCGCTTGTGTTAGCTGCAGGGAGAGCTGAGAAGTGGCAGCTGCGGCTGCCAGCATGGTGGAGCATGAGCAGCCGGCTCCCAGGCCAAATGGCCCAAAGAAATGGTGGCAAGGGGCGGTGCTGAGAAGTGCAGAGGAAGGAAAAAAACCGCCGGGGACCAGTGCCAATGTGCCCCGGGGGAAAAAGTTCCTTGCTGAGCCCAGTGCTGGCCATGGGCTGTTCCCTGAGCATGTGAGCCAGACCTGGCTCCTTGTCCCACAGGCTGCTCATGCTTGCCAGGAGCTGCCCAAGCCCTATCCTCCCTTGAGCTGGAGCTATGTCGCGGACTTGCCAGAGTGCCCAAGTGCCTCTGAGCTGATAGACCTTGTGGGCAAGAATCCTTGCTGTCCCTGTGTAGGACACCAGGGGGTGTTCCAAAGCACTGCAAGCCCTTGCAAGCCCTTGCAAGCCCTCGACGTCCTATCTCTTAAGGCTCCTGAGGGTTGCTCTGTAGGAGATGAGGATGGTGAGCTGTGCAGTGCTCCTCAAGAAGGAATTGCCTTGGTCTTGCCACTGCTATCCAGTTGAAAAGGATTTGCATCCATGAGCCGAGCTTGGAAGGTGGCCCTGCCAGCAGATTGTCTTGCAGCGGAGAACCTCCAGCAGCCTCATGCAAGGTTTTCTTCCCTCAGCCCCTGGCCTGTGATTCCAGCAGCTCCTCAAGTGCTTCCTGTCAGATGTGCTGGGGCTGCCCCCGGGCCAGCTCTGGCAGTGGACACGGGAGGCTGCTCCTCTGGATCCTGCGTGGGGCCTGGTGACCACTGCGTTGCCGGGTGCTGGCATTGTGACATGGGGGTGACACAGCCGCATATGTGCAGCCCTTTGGAGGAAGCCTTTGGGGTGCTGGCTCCAAATCAGTCCCTGTAGCTACAAAATAGGGGAGTAAGCAACCTCATAGAGTCCCTTTTTTGCAAAAAGACAGTGTGGATTTGTTGCCAGTGCAGCCTTACTTCCAGTAGCAATACTGCCTGTAGTATCATGTATGGAGGCCTCAGGGCTCGCTCAGGGCTTGTCACGCAGAACTGCAGGCCTGACAGAGCAGAACTGCTCTCCTCTCCTCTCCTCTCCTCTTCTCTCCTCTCCTCTCCTCTCCTCTCCTCTCCTCTCCTGTCCGCCAGTCCAATATCTAAGAGACTGTTTGCCTGAAAGGACAGAGGGGTTTCAGTTCCAAAATCAATTGCAAGGACACCTAACACAATGGATTTTATTTTATTTTGTTGTTAATTTATTAATTTTCTTGATTTTATGTTAATTCGTGTTATGTTTCTTCGTGTCATTTTTTTTCCCTTTGTGACTCTGTTTCAGAACCCAGGCTCACAAGCATTAGCTCAAGCCCAAGTGTAGCCAGGAGTAGGCTGAGGCATTCTTCAGTTTAGCCTGAGAAAAGATCCCTTGCAGGCTGGCAAAGGCAAGTCCCAGAGCTGCAGAGAGCAGCAGCAGGAATAGAGGCCAAGCTGTGCGCGGTTCCTGCAGAGGGAGAACCTTGACAAGGAGTTGTGGGACTGACCATGCACAAAAGAGGAGGAAGAAGAAGAAGAAGAAGAAGAAGAAGAGGAAGAAGAAGAGGAAGAAGAGGAAGAAGAGGTGAGTGGTACCGTGGCATCTCTTCCAAAGCGTGACATGTAGCGATGACGAGCAGACTTTTTGCCTTGCACAACTTGTTTGGCTGCTGTGCTTCTTGGGCAGGGATGCATGAGAAGCGCTCTGGTCCCTGCCAGGCGCTTGTGTTAGCTGCAGGGAGAGCTGAGAAGTGGCAGCTGCGGCTGCCAGCATGGTGGAGCATGAGCAGCCGGCTCCCAGGCCAAATGGTCCAAAGAAATGGTGGCAAGGGGCGGTGCTGAGAACTGCAGAGGAAGGCAAAAAACCGCCGGGGAGCAGTGCCAATGTGCCCCGGGGGAAAAAGTTCCTTGCTGAGCCCAGTGCTGGCCATGGGCTGTTCCCTGAGCATGTGAGCCAGACCTGGCTCCTTGTCCCACAGGCTGCTCACGCTTCCCAGGAGCTGCCCAAGCCCTATCCTCCCTTGAGCTGGAGCTATGTCGCGGACTTGCCAGAGTGCCCAAGTGCCTCTGAGCTGCTAGACCTTGTGGGCAAGAATCCTTGCTGTCCCTGTGTAGGACACCAGTGGGTGTTCCAAAGCACTGCAAGCCCTTGCAAGCCCTTGCAAGCCCTCGACGTCCTATCTCTTAAGGCTCCTGAGCGTTGCTGTGTAGGAGATGAGGATGGTGAGCTGTGCAGTGCTCCTCAAGAAGGAATTGCCTTGGTCTTGCCACTGCTATCCAGTTGAAAAGGATTTGCATCCATGAGCCGAGCTTGGAAGGTGGCCCTGCCAGCACATTGTCTTGCAGCGGAGAACCTCCAGCAGCCTCCTGCAAGGTTTTCTTCCCTCAGCCCCTGGCCTGTGATTCCAGCAGCTCCTCAAGTGCTTCCTGTCAGATGTGCTGGGGCTGCCCCCGGGCCAGCTCTGGCAGTGGACACGGGAGGCTGCTCCTCTGGATCGTGCGTGGGGCCTGGTGACCACTGCGTTGCCGGGTGCTGGCATTGTGACATGGGGGTGACACAGCCGCATATGTGCAGCCCTTTGGAGGAAGCCTTTGGGGTGCTGGCTCCAAATCAGTCCCTGTAGCTACAAAATAGGGGAGTAAGCAACCTAATAGAGTCCCTTTTTTGCAAAAAGACAGTGTGGATTTGTTGCCAGTGCAGCCTTACTTCCAGTAGCAATACTGCCTGTAGTCTCATGTATGGAGGCCTCAGGGCTCGCTCAGGGCTTGTCACGCAGAACTGCAGGCCTGACAGAGCAGAACTGCTCTCCTCTCCTCTTCTCTCCTGTCCGCCAGTCCAATATCTAAGAGACTGTTTGCCTGAAAGGACAGAGGGGTTTCAGTTCCAAAATCAATTGCAAGGACACCTAACACAATGGATTTTATTTTATTTTGTTGTTAATTTATTAATTTTCTTGATTTTATGTTAATTCATGTTATGTTTCTTCGTGTCATTTTTTTTCCCTTTGTGACTCTGTTTCAGAAGCCAGGCTCACAAGCATTAGCTCAAGCCCAAGTGTAGCCAGGAGTAGGCTGAGGCATTCTTCAGTTTAGCCTGAGAAAAGATCCCTTGCAGGCTGGCAAAGGCAAGTCCCAGAGCTGCAGAGAGCAGCAGCAGGAATAGAGGCCAAGCTGTGCGCGGTTCCTGCAGAGGGAGAACCTTGACAAGGAGTTGTGGGACTGACCATGCACAAAAGAGGAGGAAGAAGAGGAAGAAGAAGAAGAAGAAGAAGAAGAAGAAGAAGAAGAGGAAGAAGAGGAAGAAGGGGTGAGTGGTACCGTGGCATCTCTTCCAAAGCGTGACATGTAGCGATGACGAGCAGACTTTTTGCCTTGCACAACTTGTTTGGCTGCTGTGCTTCTTGGGCAGGGATGCATGAGAAGCGCTCTGGTCCCTGCCAGGCGCTTGTGTTACCTGCAGGGAGAGCTGAGAAGTGGCAGCTGCGGCTGCCAGCATGGTGGAGCATGAGCAGCCGGCTCCCAGGCCAAATGGCCCAAAGAAATGGTGGCAAGGGGCGGTGCTGAGAAGTGCAGAGGAAGGCAAAAAACCGCCGGGGACCAGTGCCAATGTGCCCCGGGGGAAAAAGTTCCTTGCTGAGCCCAGTGCTGGCCATGGGCTGTTCCCTGAGCATGTGAGCCAGACCTGGCTCCTTGTCCCACAGGCTGCTCATGCTTCCCAGGAGCTGCCCAAGCCCTATCCTCCCTTGAGCTGGAGCTATCTGGCGGACTTGCCAGAGTGCCCAAGTGCCTCTGAGCTGATAGACCTTGTGGGCAAGAATCCTTGCTGTCCCTGTGTAGGACACCAGTGGCTGTTCCAAAGTACTGCAAGCCCTTGCAAGCCCTTGCAAGCCCTCGACATCCTATCTCTTAGGGCTCCTGAGCGTTGCTGTGTAGGAGATGAGGATGGTGAGCTGTGCAGTGCTCCTCAAGAAGGAATTGCCTTGGTCTTGCCACTGCTATCCAGTTGAAAAGGATTTGCATCCATGAGCCGAGCTTGGAAGGTGGCCCTGCCAGCAGATTGTCTTGCAGCGGAGAACCTCCAGCAGCCTCATGCAAGGTTTTCTTCCCTCAGCCCCTGGCCTGTGATTCCAGCAGCTCCTCAAGTGCTTCCTGTCAGATGTGCTGGGGCTGCCCCCGGGCCAGCTCTGGCAGTGGACACGGGAGGCTGCTCCTCTGGATCCTGCGTGGGGCCTGGTGACCACTGCGTTGCCGGGTGCTGGCATTGTGACATGGGGGTGACACAGCCGCATATGTGCAGCCCTTTGGAGGAAGCCTTTGGGGTGCTGGCTCCAAATCAGTCCCTGTAGCTACAAAATAGGGGAGTAAGCAACCTAATAGAGTCCCTTTTTTGCAAAAAGACAGTGTGGATTTGTTGCCAGTGCAGCCTTCCTTCCAGTAGCAATACTGCCTGTAGTATCATGTATGGAGGCCTCAGGGCTCGCTCAGGGCTTGTCACGCAGAACTGCAGGCCTGACAGAGCAGAACTGCTCTCCTCTCCTCTCCTCTCCTCTCCTCTCCTCTCCTCTCCTCTCCTGTCCGCCAGTCCAATATCTAAGAGACTGTTTGCCTGAAAGGACAGAGGGGTTTCAGTTCCAAAATCAATGTCAAGGACACATAACACAATGAATTGTATTTTATTTTGTTGTTAATTTATTAATTTTCTTGATTTTATGTTAATTCATGTGATGTTTCTTCGTGTCATTTTTTTTCCCTTTGTGACTCTGTTTCAGAACCCAGGCTCACAAGCATTAGCTCAAGCCCAAGTGTAGCCAGGAGTAGGCTGAGGCATTCTTCAGTTTAGCCTGAGAAAAGATCCCTTGCAGGCTGGCAAAGGCAAGTCCCAGAGCTGCAGAGAGCAGCAGCAGGAATAGAGGCCAAGCTGTGCGCGGTTCCTGCAGAGGGAGAACCTTGACAAGGAGTTGTGGGACTGACCATGCACAAAAGAGGAGGAAGAAGAAGAAGAAGAAGAAGAAGAAGAAGAAGAAGAAGAAGAAGAAGAGGAAGAAGAGGAAGAAGAGGTGACTGGTACCGTGGCATCTCTTCCAAAGCGTGACATTAGCGATGACGAGCAGACTTTTTGCCTTCCACAACTTGTTTGGCTGCTGTGCTTCTTGGGCAGGGTGCATGAGAAGCGCTCTGGACCCTGCCAGGCGCTTGTGTTAGCTGCAGGGAGAGCTGAGAAGTGGCAGCTGCGGCTGCCAGCACGGTGGAGCATGAGCAGCCGGCTCCCAGGCCAAATGGCCCAAAGAAATGGTGGCAAGGGGCGGTGCTGAGAACTGCAGAGGAAGGCAAAAAACCGCCGGGGACCAGTGCCAATGTGCCCTGGGGGAAAAAGTTCCTTGCTGAGCCCAGTGCTGGCCATGGGCTGTTCCCTGAGCATGTGAGCCAGACCTGGCTCCTTGTCCCACAGGCTGCTCATGCTTGCCAGGAGCTGCCCAAGCCCTATCCTCCCTTGAGCTGGAGCTATGTCACAGACTTGCCAGAGTGCCCAAGTGCCTCTGAGCTGCTAGACCTTGTGGGCAAGAATCCTTGCTGTCCCTGTGTAGGACACCAGGGGGTGTTCCAAAGCACTGCAAGCCCTTGCAAGCCCTTGCAAGCCCTCGATGTCCTATCTCTTACAGCTCCTGAGCGTTGCTCTGTAGGAGATGAGGATGGTGAGCTGTGCAGTGCTCCTCAAGAAGGAATTGCCTTGGTCTTGCCACTGCTATCCAGTTGAAAAGGATTTGCATCCATGAGCCGAGCTTGGAAGGTGGCCCTGCCAGCAGATTGTCTTGCAGCGGAGAACCTCCAGCAGCCTCATGCAAGGTTTTCTTCCCTCAGCCCCTGGCCTGTGATTCCAGCAGCTCCTCAAGTGCTTCCTGTCAGATGTGCTGGGGCTGCCCCCGGGCCAGCTCTGGCAGTGGACACGGGAGGCTGCTCCTCTGGATCCTGCGTGGGGCCTGGTGACCACTGCGTTGCCGGGTGCTGGCATTGTGACATGGGGGTGACACAGCCACATATGTGCAGCCCTTTGGAGGAAGCCTTTGGGGTGCTGGCTCCAAATCAGTCCCTGTAGCTACAAAATAGGGGAGTAAGCAACCTAATAGAGTCCCTTTTTTGCAAAAAGACAGTGTGGATTTGTTGCCAGTGCAGCCTTACTTCCAGTAGCAATACTGCCTGTAGTCTCATGTATGGAGGCCTCAGGGCTCGCTCAGGGCTTGTCACGCAGAACTGCAGGCCTGACAGAGCAGAACTGCTCTCCTCTCCTCTCCTCTCCTTTCCTCTCCTCTGCTCTCCTCTCCTCTTCTCTCCTGTCCGCCAGTCCAATATCTAAGAGACTGTTTGCCTGAAAGGACAGAGGGGTTTCAGTTCCAAAATCAATGTCAAGGACACATAACACAATGAATTTTATTTTATTTTGTTGTTAATTTATTAATTTTCTTGATTTTATGTTAATTCATGTTATGTTTCTTCGTGTCATTTTTTTTCCCTTTGTGACTCTGTTTCAGAACCCAGGCTCACAAGCATTAGCTCAAGCCCAAGTGTAGCCAGGAGTAGGCTGAGGCATTGTTCAGTTTAGCCTGAGAAAAGATCCCTTGCAGGCTGGCAAAGGCAAGTCCCAGAGCTGCAGAGAGCAGCAGCAGGAATAGAGGCCAAGCTGTGCGCGGTTCCTGCAGAGGGAGAACCTTGACAAGGACTTGTGGGACTGACCATGCACAAAAGAGGAGGAAGAAGAAGAAGAAGAAGAAGAAGAAGAAGAAGAGGAAGAAGAGGAAGAAGAGGTGAGTGGTACCGTGGCATGTCTTCCAAAGCGTGACATGTAGCGATGACGAGCAGACTTTTTGCCTTGCACAACTTGTTTGGCTGCTGTGCTTCTTGGGCAGGGATGCATGAGAAGCGCTCTGGTCCCTGCCAGGCGCTTGTGGTACCTGCAGGGAGAGCTGAGAAGTGGCAGCTGCGGCTGCCAGCACGGTGGAGCATGAGCAGCCGGCTCCCAGGCCAAATGGCCCAAAGAAATGGTGGCAAGGGGCGGTGCTGAGAACTGCAGAGGAAGGCAAAAAACCGCCGGGGACCAGTGCCAATGTGCCCCGGGGGAAAAAGTTTCTTGCTGAGCCCAGTGCTGGCCATGGGCTGTTCACTGAGCATGTGAGCCAGACCTGGCTCCTTGTCCCACAGGCTGCTCATGCTTCCCAGGAGCTGCCCAAGCCCTATCCTCCCTTGAGCTGGAGCTATCTGGCGGACTTGCCAGAGTGCCCAAGTGCCTCTGAGCTGATAGACCTTGTGGGCAAGAATCCTTGCTGTCCCTGTGTAGGACACCAGTGGGTGTTCCAGAGCACCCCAAGCCCTTGCAAGCCCTTGCAAGCCCTCGACATCCTATCTCTTACGGCTCCTGAGCGTTGCTCTGTAGGAGATGAGGATGGTGAGCTGTGCAGTGCTCCTCAAGAAGGAATTGCCTTGGTCTTGCCACTGCTATCCAGTTGAAAAGGATTTGCATCCATGAGCCGAGCTTGGAAGGTGGCCCTGCCAGCAGATTGTCTTGCAGCGGAGAACCTCCAGCAGCCTCATGCAAGGTTTTCTTCCCTCAGCCCCTGGCCTGTGATTCCAGCAGCTCCTCAAGTGCTTCCTGTCAGATGTGCTGGGGCTGCCCCCGGGCCAGCTCTGGCAGTGGACACGGGAGGCTGCTCCTCTGGATCCTGCGTGGGGCCTGGTGACCACTGCGTTGCCGGGTGCTGGCATTGTGACATGGGGGTGACACAGCCGCATATGTGCAGCCCTTTGGAGGAAGCCTTTGGGGTGCTGGCTCCAAATCAGTCCCTTTACCTACAAAATAGGGGAGTAAGCAACCTAATAGAGTCCCTTTTTTGCAAAAGGACAGTGTGGATTTTTTGCCAGTGCAGCCTTCCTTCCAGTAGCAATACTGCCTGTAGTATCATGTATGGAGGCCTCAGGGCTCGCTCAGGGCTTGTCACGCAGAACTGCAGGCCTGACAGAGCAGAACTGCTCTCCTCTCCTCTCCTCTCCTCTCCTCTCCTCTCCTCTCCTCTCCTCTCCTCTCCTCTCCTCTCCTCTCCTCTCCTCTTCTCTTCTCTCCTGTCCGCCAGTCCAATATCTAAGAGACTGTTTGCCTGAAAGGACAGAGGGTTTTCAGTTCCAAAATCAATGTCAAGGACACAGAACACAATGAATTTTATTTTGTTGTTAATTTATTAATTTTCTTGATTTTATGTTAATTCATGTGATGTTTCTTCGTGTCATTTTTTTTCCCTTTGTGACTCTGTTTCAGAACCCAGGCTCACAAGCATTAGCTCAAGCCCAAGTGTAGCCAGGAGTAGGCTGAGGCATTCTTCGGTTTAGCCTGAGAAAAGATCCCTTGCAGGCTGGCAAAGGCAAGTCCCAGAGCTGCAGAGAGCAGCAGCAGGAATAGAGGCCAAGCTGTGCGCGGTTCCTGCAGAGGGAGAACCTTGACAAGGACTTGTGGGACTGACCATGCACAAAAGAGGAGGAAGAAGAAGAAGAAGAAGAAGAAGAAGAAGAAGAAGAAGAAGAAGAAGAAGAAGAAGAAGAAGAAGAAGAAGAAGAAGAAGAGGAAGAAGAGGAAGAAGAGGAAGAAGAGGTGAGTGGTACCGTGGCATCTCTTCCAAAGCGTGACATGTAGCGATGACGAGCAGACTTTTTGCCTTGCACAACTTGTTTGGCTGCTGTGCTTCTTGGGCAGGGATGCATGAGAAGCGCTCTGGTCCCTGCCAGGCGCTTGTGTTAGCTGCAGGGAGAGCTGAGAAGTGGCAGCTGCGGCTGCCAGCATGGTGGAGCATGAGCAGCCGGCTCCCAGGCCAAATGGCCCAAAGAAATGGTGGCAAGGGGCGGTGCTGAGAACTGCAGAGGAAGGCAAAAAACCGCCGGGGACCAGTGCCAATGTGCCCCGGGGGAAAAAGTTTCTTGCTGAGCCCAGTGCTGGCCATGGGCTGTTCCCTGAGCATGTGAGCCAGACCTGGCTCCTTGTCCCACAGGCTGCTCATGCTTCCCAGGAGCTGCCCAAGCCCTATCCTCCCTTGAGCTGGATCTATCTCGCGGACTTGCCAGAGTGGACTTCAGCAGGGCCGACTGGACTTCAGCAGGGCCGACTTTGGCCTTTTCAAACAGTTGCTGGAGGGAATCCCGTGGGCAAGGCTGCTTGAAGGTAAAGGCGCCCAAGATATTTGGTTAACTTTCAGGGACTGCTTCTACCAAGCTCAAGATCAGTGCATCCCGACGCGCAGGAAGTCAAGGAAGGGAGCCAGGAGACCTGCGTGGTTAAACAGGGAACTGCTGGGCAAACTCAAGTGGAAGAGGAGGGTTTACAAATCATGGAAGGAGGGGCTGGCCACTTGGGAAGAATATAAGGCTGTTGTCAGAGGATGTAGGGAGGCAACTAGGAAAGCTAAGGCCTCCTTAGAGTTAAACCTGGCGAGAGGGGTCAAGGACAACAGGAAGAGCTTCTTCAAATACATGGCAGATAAAACTAACACCAGAGGCAATGTAGGCCCACTGATGAATGGGGTGGGTGCCCTGGTGACAGAAGATGCAGAGAAGGCAGAATTACTGAATGCCTTCTTTGTCTCTGTCTACTCTGCCGGAGGCTGTCCTGAGGAGCCCCGTACCCCTGAGGCCCCAGAGGAAGGCAGGGCAATGGAGGAGTCTGCCTCAGTTGATGAGGACTGGGTTAGGGAGCAATTAAGCAATCTGGACATCCATAAATCCATGGGTCCAGATGGGATGCACCCGCGGGTGCTGAGGGAGCTGGCTGAAGTCATTGCTGGACCGCTCTCCATCATCTTTGCCAAGTCTTGGGAAACGGGAGAGGTGCCTGAGGACTGGAGGAAAGCAAATGTCACTCCGGTCTTCAAAAAGGGCAAGAAGGAGGACCCAGGCAACTATAGACCGGTCAGCCTCACCTCCATCCCTGGGAAAGTGATGGAACACCTTATCCTTGGTGCCATCTTAAGACATATCAAGGAGAAGAGGGTCATCAGGGACAGTCAACATGGCTTCACCAAGGGGAAGTCATGTTTGACCAACCTCATAGCCTTTTATGAAGACGTAACAAGGTGGATTGACGATGGCAGAGCAGTGGATGTGGTCTACCTTGACT
>NW_027016966.1:25000-50000 GCF_036013445.1 Caloenas nicobarica | reverse complement strand
GAGAACCTCCAGCAGCCTCATGCAAGGTTTTCTTCCCTCAGCCCCTGGCCTGTGATTCCAGCAGCTCCTCAAGTGCTTCCTGTCAGATGTGCTGGGGCTGCCCCCGGGCCAGCTCTGGCAGTGGACACGGGAGGCTGCTCCTCTGGATCCTGCGTGGGGCCTGGTGACCACTGCGTTGCCGGGTGCTGGCATTGTGACATGGGGGTGACACAGCCGCATATGTGCAGCCCTTTGGAGGAAGCCTTTGGGGTGCTGGCTCCAAATCAGTCCCTGTAGCTACAAAATAGGGGAGTAAGCAACCTAATAGAGTCCCTTTTTTGCAAAAAGACAGTGTGGATTTGTTGCCAGTGCAGCCTTCCTTCCAGTAGCATTACTGCCTGTAGTATCATGTATGGAGGCCTCAGGGCTCGCTCAGGGCTTGTCACGCAGAACCGCAGGCCTGACAGAGCAGAACTGCTCTCCCCTCCTCTCCTCTCCTCTCCTCTCCTCTCCTCTCCTCTCCCCTCCTCTCCTCTCCTCTCCTCTCCTCTCCTCTCCTCTCCTCTCTTCTCCTGTCCGCCAGTCCAATATCTAAGAGACTGTTTGCCTGAAAGGACAGAGGGTTTTCAGTTCTAAAATCAATTTCAAGGACACAGAACACAATGAATTTTATTTTATTTTGTTGTTAATTTATTAATTTTCTTGATTTTATGTTAATTCATGTGATGTTTCTTCGTGTCATTTTTTTTCCCTTTGTGACTCTGTTTCAGAACCCAGGCTCACAAGCATTAGCTCAAGCCCAAGCGTAGCCAGGAGTAGGCTGAGGCATTCTTCAGTTTAGCCTGAGAAAAGATCCCTTGCAGGCTGGCAAAGGCAAGTCTCAGAGCTGCAGAGAGCAGCAGCAGGAATAGAGGCCAAGCTGTGCGCGGTTCCTGCAGAGGGAGAACCTTGACAAGGAGTTGTGGGACTGACCATGCACAAAAGAGGAGGAAGAAGAAGAAGAAGAAGAAGAAGAAGAAGAAGGAGAGGAAGAAGAGGAAGAAGGGGTGAGTGGTACCGTGGCATCTCTTCCAAAGCGTGACATGTAGCGATGACGAGCAGACTTTTTGCCTTGCACAACTTGTTTGGCTGCTGTGCTTCTTGGGCAGGGATGCATGAGAAGCGCTCTGGTCCTTGCCAGGCGCTTGTGTTAGCTGCAGGGAGAGCTGAGAAGTGGCAGCTGCGGCTGCCAGCATGGTGGAGCATGAGCAGCCGGCTCCCAGGCCAAATGGCCCAAAGAAATGGTGGCAAGGGGCGGTGCTGAGAACTGCAGAGGAAGGCAAAAAACCGCCGGGGACCAGTGCCAATGTGCCCCGGGGGAAAAAGTTTCTTGCTGAGCCCAGTGCTGGCCATGGGCTGTTCCCTGAGCATGTGAGCCAGACCTGGCTCCTTGTCCCACAGGCTGCTCATGCTTCCCAGGAGCTGCCCAAGCCCTATCCTCCCTTGAGCTGGAGCTATGTCGCGGACTTGCCAGAGTGCCCAAGTGCCTCTGAGCTGCTAGACCTTGTGGGCAAGAATCCTTGCTGTCCCTGTGTAGGACACCAGTGGGTGTTCCAAAGTACTGCAAGCCCTTGCAAGCCCTTGCAAGCCCTCGACATCCTATCTCTTACGGCTCCTGAGCGTTGCTCTGTAGGAGATGAGGATGGTGAGCTGTGCAGTGCTCCTCAAGAAGGAATTGCCTTGGTCTTGCCACTGCTATCCAGTTGAAAAGGATTTGCATCCATGAGCCGAGCTTGGAAGGTGGCCCTGCCAGCAGATTGTCTTGCAGCGGAGAACCTCCAGCAGCCTCATGCAAGGTTTTCTTCCCTCAGCCCCTGGCCTGTGATTCCAGCAGCTCCTCAAGTGCTTCCTGTCAGATGTGCTGCGGCTGCCCCCGGGCCAGCTCTGGCAGTGGACACGGGAGGCTGCTCCTCTGGATCCTGCGTGGGGCCTTGTGACCACTGCGTTGCCGGGTGCTGGCATTGTGACATGGGGGTGACACAGCCGCATATGTGCAGCCCTTTGGAGGAAGCCTTTGGGGTGCTGGCTCCAAATCAGTCCCTGTACCTACAAAATAGGGGAGTAAGCAACCTAATAGAGTCCCTTTTTTGCAAAAAGACAGTGTGGATTTGTTGCCAGTGCAGCCTTCCTTCCAGTAGCAATACTGCCTGTAGTATCATGTATGGAGGCCTCAGGGCTCGCTCAGGGCTTGTCACGCAGAACCGCAGGCCTGACAGAGCAGAACTGCTCTCCCCTCCTCTCCTCTCCTCTCCTCTCCTCTCCTCTCCCCTCCTCTCCTCTCCTCTCCTCTCCTCTCCTCTCCTCTCCTCTCCTCTCCTCTCTTCTCCTGTCCGCCAGTCCAATATCTAAGAGACTGTTTGCCTGAAAGGACAGAGAGTTTTCAGTTCCAAAATCAATTTCAAGGACACATAACACAATGAATTTTATTTTATTTTGTTGTTAATTTATTAATTTTCTTGATTTTATGTTAATTCGTGTTATGTTTCTTCGTGTCATTTTTTTTCCCTTTGTGACTCTGTTTCAGAACCCAGACTCACAAGCATTAGCTCAAGCCCAAGTGTAGCCAGGAGTAGGCTGAGGCATTCTTCAGTTTAGCCTGAGAAAAGATCCCTTGCAGGCTGGCAAAGGCAAGTCCCAGAGCTGCAGAGAGCAGCAGCAGGAATAGAGGCCAAGCTGTGCGCGGTTCCTGCAGAGGGAGAACCTTGACAAGGAGTTGTGGGACTGACTATGCACAAAAGAGGAGGAAGACGAAGAAGAAGAAGAAGAAGAAGAGGAAGAAGAGGAAGAAGAGGAAGAAGGGGTGAGTGGTACCGTGGCATCTCTTCCAAAGCGTGACATGTAGCGATGACGAGCAGACTTTTTGCCTTGCACAACTTGTTTGGCTGCTGTGCTTCTTGGGCAGGGATGCATGAGAAGCGCTCTGGTCCCTGCCAGGCGTTTGTTTTAGCTGCAGGGAGAGCTGAGAAGTGGCAGCTGCGGCTGCCAGCATGGTGGAGCATGAGCAGCCGGCTCCCAGGCCAAATGGCCCAAAGAAATGGTGGCAAGGGGCGGTGCTGAGAACTGCAGAGGAAGGCAAAAAACCGCCGGGGACCAGTGCCAATGTGCCCCGGGGGAAAAAGTTCCTTGCTGAGCCCAGTGCTGGCCATGGGCTGTTCCCTGAGCATGTGAGCCAGACCTGGCTCCTTGTCCCACAGGCTGCTCATGCTTCCCAGGAGCTGCCCAAGCCCTATCCTCCCTTGAGCTGGAGCTATGTCGCGGACTTGCCAGAGTGCCCAAGTGCCTCTGAGCTGATAGACCTTGTGGGCAAGAATCCTTGCTGTCCCTGTGTAGGACACCAGTGGGTGTTCCAAAGTACTGCAAGCCCTTGCAAGCCCTTGCAAGCCCTCGACATCCTATCTCTTACGGCTCCTGAGCGTTGCTCTGTAGGAGATGAGGATGGTGAGCTGTGCAGTGCTCCTCAAGAAGGAATTGCCTTGGTCTTGCCACTGCTATCCAGTTGAAAAGGATTTGCATCCATGAGCCGAGCTTGGAAGGTGGCCCTGCCAGCAGATTGTCTTGCAGCGGAGAACCTCCAGCAGCCTCATGCAAGGTTTTCTTCCCTCAGCCCCTGGCCTGTGATTCCAGCAGCTCCTCAAGGGCTTCCTGTCAGATGTGCTGGGGCTGCCCCCGGGCCAGCTCTGGCAGTGGACACGGGAGGCTGCTCCTCTGGATCCTGCGTGGGGCCTGGTGACCACTGCGTTGCCGGGTGCTGGCATTGTGACATGGGGGTGACACAGCCGCATATGTGCAGCCCTTTGGAGGAAGCCTTTGGGGTGCTGGCTCCAAATCAGTCCCTGTAGCTACAAAATAGGGGAGTAAGCAACCTAATAGAGTCCCTTTTTTGCAAAAAGACAGTGTGGATTTGTTGCCAGTGCAGCCTTCCTTCCAGTAGCAATACTGCCTGTAGTATCATGTATGGAGGCCTCAGGGCTCGCTCAGGGCTTGTCACACAGAACTGCAGGCCTGACAGAGCAGAACTGCTCTCCTCTCCTCTCCTCTCCTCTCCTCTCCCCTCCTCTCCTCTCCTCTCTTCTCCGTTCCGCCAGTCCAATATCTAAGAGACTGTTTGCCTGAAAGGACAGAGGGTTTTCAGTTCCAAAATCAATGTCAAGGACACATAACACAATGAATTTTATTTTATTTTGTTGTTAATTTATTAATTTTCTTGATTTTATGTTAATTCATGTGATGTTTCTTCGTGTCATTTTTTTTCCCTTTGTGACTCTGTTTCAGAACCCAGGCTCACAAGCATTAGCTCAAGCCCAAGTGTAGCCAGGAGTAGGCTGAGGCATTCTTCAGTTTAGCCTGAGAAAAGATCCCTTGCAGGCTGGCAAAGGCAAGTCCCAGAGCTGCAGAGAGCAGCAGCAGGAATAGAGGCCAAGCTGTGCGCAGTTCCTGCAGAGGGAGAACCTTGACAAGGAGTTGTGGGACTGACCATGCACAAAAGAGGAGGAAGACGAAGAAGAAGAAGAAGAAGAAGAGGAAGAAGAGGAAGAAGAGGAAGAAGGGGTGAGTGGTACCGTGGCATCTCTTCCAAAGCGTGACATGTAGCGATGACGAGCAGACTTTTTGCCTTGCACAACTTGTTTGGCTGCTGTGCTTCTTGGGCAGGGATGCATGAGAAGCGCTCTGGTCCCTGCCAGGCGTTTGTGTTAGCTGCAGGGAGAGCTGAGAAGTGGCAGCTGCGGCTGCCAGCATGGTGGAGCATGAGCAGCCGGCTCCCAGGCCAAATGGCCCAAAGAAATGGTGGCAAGGGGCGGTGCTGAGAACTGCAGAGGAAGGCAAAAAACCGCCGGGGACCAGTGCCAATGTGCCCCGGGGGAAAAAGTTCCTTGCTGAGCCCAGTGCTGGCCATGGGCTGTTCCCTGAGCATGTGAGCCAGACCTGGCTCCTTGTCCCACAGGCTGCTCATGCTTGCCAGGAGCTGCCCAAGCCCTATCCTCCCTTGAGCTGGAGCTATGTCGCGGACTTGCCAGAGTGCCCAAGTGCCTCTGAGCTGCTAGACCTTGTGGGCAAGAATCCTTGCTGTCCCTGTGTAGGACACCAGTGGGTGTTCCAAAGTACTGCAAGCCCTTGCAAGCCCTTGCAAGCCCTCGACATCCTATCTCTTATGGCTCCTGAGCGTTGCTCTGTAGGAGATGAGGATGGTGAGCAGTGCAGTGCTCCTCAAGAAGGAATTGCCTTGGTCTTGCCACTGCTATCCAGTTGAAAAGGATTTGCATCCATGAGCCGAGCTTGGAAGGTGGCCCTGCCAGCAGATTGTCTTGCAGCGGAGAACCTCCAGCAGCCTCATGCAAGGTTTTCTTCCCTCAGCCCCTGGCCTGTGATTCCAGCAGCTCCTCAAGTGCTTCCTGTCAGATGTGCTGGGGCTGCCCCCGGGCCAGCTCTGGCAGTGGACACAGGAGGCTGCTCCTCTGGATCCTGCGTGGGGCCTGGTGACCACTGCGTTGCTGGGTGCTGGCATTGTGACATGGGGGTGACACAGCCGCATATGTGCAGCCCTTTGGAGGAAGCCTTTGGGGTGCTGGCTCCAAATCAGTCCCTGTAGCTACAAAATAGGGGAGTAAGCAACCTAATAGAGTCCCTTTTTTGCAAAAAGACAGTGTGGATTTGTTGCCAGTGCAGCCTTACTTCCAGTAGCAATACTGCCTGTAGTATCATGTATGGAGGCCTCAGGGCTCGCTCAGGGCTTGTCACGCAGAACTGCAGGCCTGACAGAGCAGAACTGCTCTCCTCTCCTCTCCTCTCCTCTCCTCTCCTCTCCTCTCCTCTCCTCTCCTCTCCTCTCCTCTCTTCTCCTTTCCGCCAGTCCAATATCTAAGAGACTGTTTGCCTGAAAGGACAGAGGGTTTTCAGTTCCAAAATCAATGTCAAGGACACATAACACAATGAATTGTATTTTATTTTGTTGTTAATTTATTAATTTTCTTGATTTTATGTTAATTCGTGTTATGTTTCTTCGTGTCATTTTTTTTCCCTTTGTGACTCTGTTTCAGAACCCAGGCTCACAAGCATTAGCTCAAGCCCAAGTGTAGCCAGGAGTAGGCTGAGGCATTCTTCAGTTTAGCCTGAGAAAAGATCCCTTGCAGGCTGGCAAAGGCAAGTCCCAGAGCTGCAGAGAGCAGCAGCAGGAATAGAGGCCAAGCTGTGCGCGGTTCCTGCAGAGGGAGAACCTTGACAAGGAGTTGTGGGACTGACCATGCACAAAAGAGGAGGAAGACGAAGAAGAAGAAGAAGAAGAAGAGGAAGAAGAGGAAGAAGAGGAAGAAGGGGTGAGTGGTACCGTGGCATCTCTTCCAAAGCGTGACATGTAGCGATGACGAGCAGACTTTTTGCCTTGCACAACTTGTTTGGCTGCTGTGCTTCTTGGGCAGGGATGCATGAGAAGCGCTCTGGTCCCTGCCAGGCGTTTGTTTTAGCTGCAGGGAGAGCTGAGAAGTGGCAGCTGCGGCTGCCAGCATGGTGGAGCATGAGCAGCCGGCTCCCTGGCCAAATGGCCCAAAGAAATGGTGGCAAGGGGCGGTGCTGAGAACTGCAGAGGAAGGCAAAAAACCGCCGGGGACCAGTGCCAATGTGCCCCGGGGGAAAAAGTTCCTTGCTGAGCCCAGTGCTGGCCATGGGCTGTTCCCTGAGCATGTGAGCCAGACCTGGCTCCTTGTCCCACAGGCTGCTCATGCTTCCCAGGAGCTGCCCAAGCCCTATCCTCCCTTGAGCTGGAGCTATCTGGTGGACTTGCCAGAGTGCCCAAGTGCCTCTGAGCTGATAGACCTTGTGGGCAAGGATCCTTGCTGTCCCTGTGTAGGACACCAGTGGGTGTTCCAAAGCACTGCAAGCCCTTGCAAGCCCTTGCAAGCCCTCGACATCCTATCTCTTACGGCTCCTGAGCGTTGCTCTGTAGGAGATGAGGATGGTGAGCTGTGCAGTGCTCCTCAAGAAGGAATTGCCTTGGTCTTGCCACTGCTATCCAGTTGAAAAGGATTTGCATCCATGAGCCGAGCTTGGAAGGTGGCCCTGCCAGCACATTGTCTTGCAGCGGAGAACCTCCAGCAGCCTCATGCAAGGTTTTCTTCCCTCAGCCCCTGGCCTGTGATTCCAGCAGCTCCTCAAGTGCTTCCTGTCAGATGTGCTGGGGCTGCCCCCGGGCCAGCTCTGGCAGTGGACACGGGAGGCTGCTCCTCTGGATCCTGCGTGGGGCCTGGTGACCACTGCGTTGCCGGGTGCTGGCATTGTGACATGGGGGTGACACAGCCGCATATGTGCAGCCCTTTGGAGGAAGCCTTTGGGGTGCTGGCTCCAAATCAGTCCCTGTAGCTACAAAATAGGGGAGTAACCAACCTCATAGAGTCCCTTTTTTGCAAAAAGACAGTGTGGATTTGTTGCCAGTGCAGCCTTCCTTCCAGTAGCAATACTGCCTGTAGTCTCATGTATGGAGGCCTCAGGGCTCGCTCAGGGCTTGTCACGCAGAACCGCAGGCCTGACAGAGCAGAACTGCTCTCCCCTCCTCTCCTCTCCTCTCCTCTCCTCTCCCCTCCTCTCCTCTCCTCTCCTCTCCTCTCCTCTCCTCTCCTCTCCTCTCTTCTCCTGTCCGCCAGTCCAATATCTAAGAGACTGTTTGCCTGAAAGGACAGAAGGTTTTCAGTTCCAAAATCAATTTCAAGGACACATAGCACAATGAATTTTATTTTATTTTGTTGGTAATTTATTATTTTTCTTGATTTTATGTTAATTCATGTTATGTTTCTTTGTGTCATTTTTTTTCCCTTTGTGACTCTGTTTCAGAACCCAGGCTCACAAGCATTAGCTCAAGCCCAAGTGTAGCCAGGAGTAGGCTGAGGCATTCTTCAGTTTAGCCTGAGAAAAGATCCCTTGCAGGCTGGCAAAGGCAAGTCCCAGAGCTGCAGAGAGCAGCAGCAGGAATAGAGGCCAAGCTGTGCGCGGTTCCTGCAGAGGGAGAACCTTGACAAGGAGTTGTGGGACTGACCATGCACAAAAGAGGAGGAAGATGAAGAAGAAGAAGAAGAAGAAGAGGAAGAAGAGGAAGAAGAGGAAGAAGGGGTGAGTGGTACCGTGGCATCTCTTCCAAAGCGTGACATGTAGCGATGACGAGCAGACTTTTTGCCTTGCACAACTTGTTTGGCTGCTGTGCTTCTTGGGCAGGGATGCATGAGAAGCGCTCTGGTCCCTGCCAGGCGTTTGTGTTAGCTGCAGGGAGAGCTGAGAAGTGGCAGCTGCGGCTGCCAGCATGGTGGAGCATGAGCAGCCGGCTCCCAGGCCAAATGGCCCAAAGAAATGGTGGCAAGGGGCGGTGCTGAGAACTGCAGAGGAAGGCAAAAAACCGCCGGGGACCAGTGCCAATGTGCCCCGGGGGAAAAAGTTCCTTGCTGAGCCCAGTGCTGGCCATGGGCTGTTCCCTGAGCATGTGAGCCAGACCTGGCTCCTTGTCCCACAGGCTGCTCATGCTTCCCAGGAGCTGCCCAAGCCCTATCCTCCCTTGAGCTGGAGCTATGTCGCGGACTTGCCAGAGTGCCCAAGTGCCTCTGAGCTGATAGACCTTGTGGGCAAGAATCCTTGCTGTCCCTGTGTAGGACACCAGTGGGTGTTCCAAAGTACTGCAAGCCCTTGCAAGCCCTTGCAAGCCCTCGACATCCTATCTCTTACAGCTCCTGAGCGTTGCTCTGTAGGAGATGAGGATGGTGAGCTGTGCAGTGCTCCTCAAGAAGGAATTGCCTTGGTCTTGCCACTGCTATCCAGTTGAAAAGGATTTGCATCCATGAGCCGAGCTTGGAAGGTGGCCCTGCCAGCAGATTGTCTTGCAGCGGAGAACCTCCAGCAGCCTCATGCAAGGTTTTCTTCCGTCAGCCCCTGGCCTGTGATTCCAGCAGCTCCTCAAGTGCTGCCTGTCAGATGTGCTGCGGCTGCCCCCGGGCCAGCTCTGGCAGTGGACACAGGAGGCTGCTCCTCTGGATCCTGCGTGGGGCCCGGTGTCCACTGCGTTGCCGGGTGCTGGCATTGTGACATGGGGGTGACACAGCCGCATATGTGCAGCCCTTTGGAGGAAGCCTTTGGGGTGCTGGCTCCAAATCAGTCCCTGTACCTACAAAATAGGGGAGTAAGCAACCTAATAGAGTCCCTTTTTTGCAAAAAGACAGTGTGGATTTGTTGCCAGTGCAGCCTTCCTTCCAGTAGCAATACTGCCTGTAGTATCATGTATGGAGGCCTCAGGGCTCGCTCAGGGCTTGTCACGCAGAACCGCAGGCCTGACAGAGCAGAACTGCTCTCCCCTCCTCTCCTCTCCTCTCCTCTCCTCTCCTCTCCTCTCCTCTCCCCTCCTCTCCTCTCCTCTCCTCTCCTCTCCTCTCCTCTCCTCTCCTCTCCTCTCCTCTCCTCTCTTCTCCTCTCTTCTCCTGTCCGCCAGTCCAATATCTAAGAGACTGTTTGCCTGAAAGGACAGAGAGTTTTCAGTTCCAAAATCAATTTCAAGGACATATAACACAATGAATTTTATTTTATTTTGTTGTTAATTTATTAATTTTCTTGATTTTATGTTAATTCATGTTATGTTTCTTTGTGTCATTTTTTTTCCCTTTGTGACTCTGTTTCAGAACCCAGGCTCACAAGCATTAGCTCAAGCCCAAGTGTAGCCAGGAGTAGGCTGAGGCATTCTTCAGTTTAGCCTGAGAAAAGATCCCTTGCAGGCTGGCAAAGGCAAGTCTCAGAGCTGCAGAGAGCAGCAGCAGGAATAGAGGCCAAGCTGTCCGCGGTTCCTGCAGAGGGAGAACCTTGACAAGGAGTTGTGGGACTGACCATGCACAAAAGAGGAGGAAGAAGAAGAAGAAGAAGAAGAAGGAGAGGAAGAAGAGGAAGAAGGGGTGAGTGGTACCGTGGCATCTCTTCCAAAGCGTGACATGTAGCGATGACGAGCAGACTTTTTGCCTTGCACAACTTGTTTGGCTGCTGTGCTTCTTGGGCAGGGATGCATGAGAAGCGCTCTGGTCCTTGCCAGGCGCTTGTGTTAGCTGCAGGGAGAGCTGAGAAGTGGCAGCTGCGGCTGCCAGCATGGTGGAGCATGAGCAGCCGGCTCCCAGGCCAAATGGCCCAAAGAAATGGTGGCAAGGGGCGGTGCTGAGAACTGTAGAGGAAGGCAAAAATCCGCCGGGGACCAGTGCCAATGTGCCCCGGGGGAAAAAGTTTCTTGCTGAGCCCAGTGCTGGCCATGGGCTGTTCCCTGAGCATGTGAGCCAGACCTGGCTCCTTGTCCCACAGGCTGCTCATGCTTCCCAGGAGCTGCCCAAGCCCTATCCTCCCTTGAGCTGGAGCTATCTGGCGGACTTGCCAGAGTGCCCAAGTGCCTCTGAGCTGCTAGACCTTGTGGGCAAGAATCCTTGCTGTCCCTGTGTAGGACACCAGTGGGTGTTCCAAAGCACTGCAAGCCCTTGCAAGCCCTTGCAAGCCCTCGACATCCTATCTCTTACGGCTCCTGAGCGTTGCTGTGTAGGAGATGAGGATGGTGAGCTGTGCAGTGCTCCTCAAGAAGGAATTGCCTTGGTCTTGCCACTGCTATCCAGTTGAAAAGGATTTGCATCCATGAGCCGAGCTTGGAAGGTGGCCCTGCCAGCAGATTGTCTTGCAGCGGAGAACCTCCAGCAGCCTCATGCAAGGTTTTCTTCCCTCAGCCCCTGGCCTGTGATTCCAGCAGCTCCTCAAGTGCTTCCTGTCAGATGTGCTGGGGCTGCCCCCGGGCCAGCTCTGGCAGTGGACACGGGAGGCTGCTCCTCTGGATCCTGCGTGGGGCCTGGTGACCACTGCGTTGCCGGGTGCTGGCATTGTGACATGGGGGTGACACAGCCGCATATGTGCAGCCCTTTGGAGGAAGCCTTTGGGGTGCTGGCTCCAAATCAGTCCCTGTAGCTACAAAATAGGGGAGTAAGCAACCTAATAGAGTCCCTTTTTTGCAAAAAGACAGTGTGGATTTGTTGCCAGTGCAGCCTTACTTCCAGTAGCAATACTGCCTGTAGTATCATGTATGGAGGCCTCAGGGCTCGCTCAGGGCTTGTCACGCAGAACCGCAGGCCTGACAGAGTAGAACTGCTCTCCTCTCCTCTCCTCTCCTCTCCTCTCCTCTCCTCTCCTCTCCTCTCCTGTCCGCCAGTCCAATATCTAAGAGACTGTTTGCCTGAAAGGACAGAGGGTTTTCAGTTCCAAAATCAATTTCAAGGACACAGAACACAATGAATTTTATTTTATTTTGTTGTTAATTTATTAATTTTCTTGATTTTATGTTAATTCATGTGATGTTTCTTCGTGTCATTTTTTTTCCCTTTGTGACTCTGTTTCAGAACCCAGGCTCACAAGCATTAGCTCAAGTCCAAGCGTAGCCAGGAGTAGGCTGAGGCATTCTTCAGTTTAGCCTGAGAAAAGATCCCTTGCAGGCTGGCAAAGGCAAGTCCCAGAGCTGCAGAGAGCAGCAGCAGGAATAGAGGCCAAGCTGTGCGCGGTTCCTGCAGAGGGAGAACCTTGACAAGGAGTTGTGGGACTGACCATGCACAAAAGAGGAGGAAGAAGAAGAAGAAGAAGAAGAAGAAGAAGGAGAGGAAGAAGAGGAAGAAGGGGTGAGTGGTACCGTGGCATCTCTTCCAAAGCGTGACATGTAGTGATGACGAGCAGACTTTTTGCCTTGCACAACTTGTTTGGCTGCTGTGCTTCTTGGGCAGGGATGCATGAGAAGCGCTCTGGTCCTTGCCAGGCGCTTGTGTTAGCTGCAGGGAGAGCTGAGAAGTGGCAGCTGCGGCTGCCAGCATGGTGGAGCATGAGCAGCCGGCTCCCAGGCCAAATGGCCCAAAGAAGTGGTGGCAAGGGGCGGTGCTGAGAACTGCAGAGGAAGGCAAAAAACCGCCGGGGACCAGTGCCAATGTGCCTCGGGGGAAAAAGTTCCTTGCTGAGCCCAGTGCTGGCCATGGGCTGTTCCCTGAGCATGTGAGCCAGACCTGGCTCCTTGTCCCACAGGCTGCTCATGCTTCCCAGGAGCTGCCCAAGCCCTATCCTCCCTTGAGCTGGAGCTATCTGGCGGACTTGCCAGAGTGCCCAAGTGCCTCTGAGCTGATAGACCTTGTGGGCAAGAATCCTTGCTGTCCCTGTGTAGGACACCAGTGGGTGTTCCAGAGCACCCCAAGCCCTTGCAAGCCCTTGCAAGCCCTCGACATCCTATCTCTTACGGCTCCTGAGCGTTGCTCTGTAGGAGATGAGGATGGTGAGCTGTGCAGTGCTCCTCAAGAAGGAATTGCCTTGGTCTTGCCACTGCTATCCAGTTGAAAAGGATTTGCATCCATGAGCCGAGATTGGAAGGTGGCCCTGCCAGCAGATTGTCTTGCAGCGGAGAACCTCCAGCAGCCTCATGCAAGGTTTTCTTCCTTCAGCCCCTGGCCTGTGATTCCAGCAGCTCCTCAAGTGCTTCCTGTCAGATGTGCTGGGGCTGCCCCCGGGCCAGCTCTGGCAGTGGACACGGGAGGCTGCTCCTCTGGATCCTGCGTGGGGCCTGGTGACCACTGCGTTGCCGGGTGCTGGCATTGTGACATGGGGGTGACACAGCCGCATATGTGCAGCCCTTTGGAGGAAGCCTTTGGGGTGCTGGCTCCAAATCAGTCCCTGTACCTACAAAATAGGGGAGTAAGCAACCTAATAGAGTCCCTTTTTTGCAAAAAGACAGTGTGGATTTGTTGCCAGTGCAGCCTTCCTTCCAGTAGCAATACTGCCTGTAGTCTCATGTATGGAGGCCTCAGGGCTCGCTCAGGGCTTGTCACACAGAACCGCAGGCCTGACAGAGTAGAACTGCTCTCCTCTCCTCTCCTCTCCTCTCCTCTCCTCTCCTCTCCTGTCCTCTCCTCTCATCTCATCTCCTCTCCTGTCCTCTCCTCTCCTCTCATCTCCTCTCTTCTCCTTTCCGCCAGTCCAATATCTAAGAGAATGTTTGCCTGAAAGGACAGAGGGTTTTCAGTTCCAAAATCAATGTCAAGGACACATAACACAATGAATTGTATTTTATTTTGTTGTTAATTTATTAATTTTCTTGATTTTATGTTAATTCGTGTTATGTTTCTTCGTGTCATTTTTTTTCCCTTTGTGACTCTGTTTCAGAACCCAGGCTCACAAGCATTAGCTCAAGCCCAAGTGTAGCCAGGAGTAGGCTGAGGCATTCTTCAGTTTAGCCTGAGAAAAGATCCCTTGCAGGCTGGCAAAGGCAAGTCCCAGAGCTGCAGAGAGCAGCAGCAGGAATAGAGGCCAAGCTGTGCGCGGTTCCTGCAGAGGGAGAACCTTGACAAGGAGTTGTGGGACTGACCATGCACAAAAGAGGAGGAAGACGAAGAAGAAGAAGAAGAAGAAGAGGAAGAAGAGGAAGAAGAGGAAGAAGGGGTGAGTGGTACCGTGGCATCTCTTCCAAAGCGTGACATGTAGCGATGACGAGCAGACTTTTTGCCTTGCACAACTTGTTTGGCTGCTGTGCTTCTTGGGCAGGGATGCATGAGAAGCGCTCTGGTCCCTGCCAGGCGTTTGTTTTAGCTGCAGGGAGAGCTGAGAAGTGGCAGCTGCGGCTGCCAGCATGGTGGAGCATGAGCAGCCGGCTCCCAGGCCAAATGGCCCAAAGAAATGGTGGCAAGGGGCGGTGCTGAGAAGTGCAGAGGAAGGCAAAAAACCGCCGGGGACCAGTGCCAATGTGCCCCGGGGGAAAAAGTTCCTTGCTGAGCCCAGTGCTGGCCATGGGCTGTTCCCTGAGCATGTGAGCCAGACCTGGCTCCTTGTCCCACAGGCTGCTCATGCTTCCCAGGAGCTGCCCAAGCCCTATCCTCCCTTGAGCTGGAGCTATGTCGCGGACTTGCCAGAGTGCCCAAGTGCCTCTGAGCTGATAGACCTTGTGGGCAAGAATCCTTGCTGTCCCTGTGTAGGACACCAGTGGGTGTTCCAAAGCACCCCAAGCCGTTGCAAGCCCTTGCAAGCCCTCGACATCCTATCTCTTACGGCTCCTGAGCGTTGCTCTGTAGGAGATGAGGATGGTGAGCTGTGCAGTGCTCCTCAAGAAGGAATTGCCTTGGTCTTGCCACTGCTATCCAGTTGAAAAGGATTTGCATCCATGAGCCGAGCTTGGAAGGTGGCCCTGCCAGCAGATTGTCTTGCAGCGGAGAACCTCCAGCAGCCTCATGCAAGGTTTTCTTCCCTCAGCCCCTGGCCTGTGATTCCAGCAGCTCCTCAAGTGCTTCCTGTCAGATGTGCTGGGGCTGCCCCCGGGCCAGCTCTGGCAGTGGACAAGGGAAGCTGCTCCTCTGGATCCTGCGTGGGGCCTGGTGACCACTGCGTTGCCGGGTGCTGGCATTGTGACATGGGGGTGACACAGCCGCATATGTGCAGCCCTTTGGAGGAAGCCTTTGGGGTGCTGGCTCCAAATCAGTCCCTGTAGCTACAAAATAGGGGAGTAAGCAACCTAATAGAGTCCCTTTTTTGCAAAAAGACAGTGTGGATTTGTTGCCAGTGCAGCCTTCCTTCCAGTAGCAATACTGCCTGTAGTCTCATGTATGGAGGCCTCAGGGCTCGCTCAGGGCTTGTCACGCAGAACCGCAGGCCTGACAGAGCAGATCTGCTCTCCCCTCCTCTCCTCTCCTCTCCTCTCCTCTCCTCTCCCCTCCTCTCCTCTCCTCTCCTCTCCTCTCCTCTCCTCTCCTCTCCTCTCTTCTCCTGTCCGCCAGTCCAATATCTAAGAGACTGTTTGCCTGAAAGGACAGAGAGTTTTCAGTTCCAAAATCAATTTCAAGGACACATAACACAATGAATTTTATTTTATTTTGTTGTTAATTTATTAATTTTCTTGATTTTATGTTAATTCATGTGATGTTTCTTCGTGTCATTTTTTTTCCCTTTGTGACTCTGTTTCAGAACCCAGGCTCACAAGCATTAGCTCAAGCCCAAGTGTAGCCAGGAGTAGGCTGAGGCATTCTTCAGTTTAGCCTGAGAAAAGATCCCTTGCAGGCTGGCAAAGGCAAGTCCCAGAGCTGCAGAGAGCAGCAGCAGGAATAGAGGCCAAGCTGTGCGCGGTTCCTGCAGAGGGAGAACCTTGACAAGGAGTTGTGGGACTGACCATGCACAAAAGAGGAGGAAGACGAAGAAGAAGAAGAAGAAGAAGAAGAAGAAGAGGAAGAAGAGGAAGAAGAGGAAGAAGGGGTGAGTGGTACCGTGGCATCTCTTCCAAAGCGTGACATGTAGCGATGACGAGCAGACTTTTTGCCTTGCACAACTTGTTTGGCTGCTGTGCTTCTTGGGCAGGGATGCATGAGAAGCGCTCTGGTCCCTGCCAGGCGCTTGTGTTACCTGCAGGGAGAGCTGAGAAGTGGCAGCTGCGGCTGCCAGCATGGTGGAGCATGAGCAGCCGGCTCCCAGGCCAAATGGCCCAAAGAAATGGTGGCAAGGGGCGGTGCTGAGAACTGCAGAGGAAGGCAAAAAACCGCCGGGGACCAGTGCCAATGTGCCCCGGGGGAAAAAGTTCCTTGCTGAGCCCAGTGCTGGCCATGGGCTGTTCCCTGAGCATGTGAGCCAGACCTGGCTCCTTGTCCCACAGGCTGCTCATGCTTGCCAGGAGCTGCCCAAGCCCTATCCTCCCTTGAGCTGGAGCTATCTGGCGGACTTGCCAGAGTGCCCAAGTGCCTCTGAGCTGATAGACCTTGTGGGCAAGAATCCTTGCTGTCCCTGTGTAGGACACCAGTGGGTGTTCCAAAGTACTGCAAGCCCTTGCAAGCCCTTGCAAGCCCTCGACATCCTATCTCTTACGGCTCCTGAGCGTTGCTCTGTAGGAGATGAGGATGGTGAGCTGTGCAGTGCTCCTCAAGAAGGAATTGCCTTGGTCTTGCCACTGCTATCCAGTTGAAAAGGATTTGCATCCATGAGCCGAGCTTGGAAGGTGGCCCTGCCAGCAGATTGTCTTGCAGCGGAGAACCTCCAGCAGCCTCATGCAAGGTTTTCTTCCCTCAGCCCCTGGCCTGTGATTCCAGCAGCTCCTCAAGTGCTTCCTGTCAGATGTGCTGGGGCTGCCCCCGGGCCAGCTCTGGCAGTGGACACGGGAGGCTGCTCCTCTGGATCCTGCGTGGGGCCTGGTGACCACTGCGTTGCCGGGTGCTGGCATTGTGACATGGGGGTGACACAGCCGCATATGTGCAGCCCTTTGGAGGAAGCCTTTGGGGTGCTGGCTCCAAATCAGTCCCTGTACCTACAAAATAGGGGAGTAAGCAACCTAATAGAGTCCCTTTTTTGCAAAAAGACAGTGTGGATTTGTTGCCAGTGCAGCCTTCCTTCCAGTAGCAATACTGCCTGTAGTCTCATGTATGGAGGCCTCAGGGCTCGCTCAGGGCTTGTCACGCAGAACTGCATGCCTGACAGAGCAGAACTGCTCTCCTCTCCTCTCCTCTCCTCTCCTGTCCGCCAGTCCAATATCTAAGAGACTGTTTGCCTGAAAGGACAGAGGGTTTTCAGTTCCAAAATCAATTTCAAGGACACATAACACAATGAATTTTATTTTATTTTTTTTTTAATTTATTAATTTTCTTCATTTTATGTTAATTCGTGTTATGTTTCTTCGTGTCATTTTTTTTCCCTTTGTGACTCTGTTTCAGAACCCAGGCTCACAAGCATTAGCTCAAGCCCAAGTGTAGGCTGATGCATTCTTCAGTTTAGCCTGAGAAAAGATCCCTTGCAGGCTGGCAAAGGCAAGTCCCAGAGCTGCAGAGAGCAGCAGCAGGAATAGAGGCCAAGCTGTGCGCGGTTCCTGCAGAGGGAGAACCTTGACAAGGAGTTGTGGGACTGACCATGCACAAAAGAGGAGGAAGAAGAAGAAGAAGAAGAAGAAGAAGAAGAAGGAGAGGAAGAAGAGGAAGAAGGGGTGAGTGGTACCGTGGCATCTCTTCCAAAGCGTGACATGTAGTGATGACGAGCAGACTTTTTGCCTTCCACAACTTGTTTGGCTGCTGTGCTTCTTGGGCAGGGATGCATGAGAAGCGCTCTGGTCCTTGCCAGGCGCTTGTGTTAGCTGCAGGGAGAGCTGAGAAGTGGCAGCTGCGGCTGCCAGCATGGTGGAGCATGAGCAGCCGGCTCCCAGGCCAAATGGCCCAAAGAAATGGTGGCAAGGGGCGGTGCTGAGAACTGCAGAGGAAGGCAAAAAACCGCCAGGGACCAGTGCCAATGTGCCCCGGGGGAAAAAGTTTCTTGCTGAGCCCAGTGCTGGCCATGGGCTGTTCCCTGAGCATGTGAGCCAGACCTGGCTCCTTGTCCCACAGGCTGCTCATGCTTCCCAGGAGCTGCCCAAGCCCTATCCTCCCTTGAGCTGGAGCTATCTGGCGGACTTGCCAGAGTGCCCAAGTGCCTCTGAGCTGATAGACCTTGTGGGCAAGAATCCTTGCTATCCCTGTATAGGACACCAGTGGGTGTTCCAGAGCACCCCAAGCCCTTGCAAGCCCTTGCAAGCCCTCGACATCCTATCTCTTACGGCTCCTGAGCGTTGCTCTGTAGGAGATGAGGATGGTGAGCTGTGCAGTGCTCCTCAAGAAGGAATTGCCTTGGTCTTGCCACTGCTATCCAGTTGAAAAGGATTTGCATCCATGAGCCGAGCTTGGAAGGTGGCCCTGCCAGCAGATTGTCTTGCAGCGGAGAACCTCCAGCAGCCTCATGCAAGGTTTTCTTCCCTCAGCCCCTGGCCTGTGATTCCAGCAGCTCCTCAAGTGCTTCCTGTCAGATGTGCTGGGGCTGCCCCCGGGCCAGCTCTGGCAGTGGACACGGGAGGCTGCTCCTCTGGATCCTGCGTGGGGCCTGGTGACCACTGCGTTGCCGGGTGCTGGCATTGTGACATGGGGGTGACACAGCCGCATATGTGCAGCCCTTTGGAGGAAGCCTTTGGGGTGCTGGCTCCAAATCAGTCCCTGTACCTACAAAATAGGGGAGTAAGCAACCTCATAGAGTCCCTTTTTTGCAAAAAGACAGTGTGGATTTGTTGCCAGTGCAGCCTTCCTTCCAGTAGCAATACTGCCTGTAGTCTCATGTATGGAGGCCTCAGGGCTCGCTCAGGGCTTGTCACGCAGAACTGCATGCCTGACAGAGCAGAACTGCTCTCCTCTCCTCTCCTCTCCTGTCCGCCAGTCCAATATCTAAGAGACTGTTTGCCTGAAAGGACAGAGGGTTTTCAGTTCCAAAATCAATTTCAAGGACACATAACACAATGAATTTTATTTTATTTTTTTTTTAATTTATTAATTTTCTTCATTTTATGTTAATTCGTGTTATGTTTCTTCGTGTCATTTTTTTTCCCTTTGTGATTCTGTTTCAGAACCCAGGCTCACAAGCATTAGCTCAAGCCCAAGTGTAGGCTGATGCATTCTTCAGTTTAGCCTGAGAAAAGATCCCTTGCAGGCTGGCAAAGGCAAGTCCCAGAGCTGCAGAGAGCAGCAGCAGGAATAGAGGCCAAGCTGTGCGCGGTTCCTGCAGAGGGAGAACCTTGACAAGGAGTTGTGGGACTGACCATGCACAAAAGAGGAGGAAGATGAAGAAGAAGAAGAAGAAGAAGAGGAAGAAGAGGAAGAAGAGGAAGAAGGGGTGAGTGGTACCGTGGCATCTCTTCCAAAGCGTGACATGTAGCGATGACGAGCAGACTTTTTGCCTTGCACAACTTGTTTGGCTGCTGTGCTTCTTGGGCAGGGATGCATGAGAAGCGCTCTGGTCCCTGCCAGGCGTTTGTGTTAGCTGCAGGGAGAGCTGAGAAGTGGCAGCTGCGGCTGCCAGCATGGTGGAGCATGAGCAGCCGGCTCCCAGGCCAAATGGCCCAAAGAAATGGTGGCAAGGGGCGGTGCTGAGAACTGCAGAGGAAGGCAAAAATCCGCCGGGGACCAGTGCCAATGTGCCCCGGGGGAAAAAGTTTCTTGCTGAGCCCAGTGCTGGCCATGGGCTGTTCCCTGAGCATGTGAGCCAGACCTGGCTCCTTGTCCCACAGGCTGCTCATGCTTCCCAGGAGCTGCCCAAGCCCTATCCTCCCTTGAGCTGGAGCTATGTCGCGGACTTGCCAGAGTGCCCAAGTGCCTCTGAGCTGATAGACCTTGTGGGCAAGAATCCTTGCTGTCCCTGTGTAGGACACCAGTGGGTGTTCCAAAGCACTGCAAGCCCTTGCAAGCCCTTGCAAGCCCTCGACATCCTATCTCTTACGGCTCCTGAGCGTTGCTGTGTAGGAGATGAGGATGGTGAGCTGTGCAGTGCTCCTCAAGAAGGAATTGCCTTGGTCTTGCCACTGCTATCCAGTTGAAAAGGATTTGCATCCATGAGCCGAGCTTGGAAGGTGGCCCTGCCAGCAGATTGTCTTGCAGCGGAGAACCTCCAGCAGCCTCATGCAAGGTTTTCTTCCCTCAGCCCCTGGCCTGTGATTCCAGCAGCTCCTCAAGTGCTTCCTGTCAGATGTGCTGGGGCTGCCCCCGGGCCAGCTCTGGCAGTGGACACGGGAGGCTGCTCCTCTGGATCCTGCGTGGGGCCTGGTGACCACTGCGTTGCCGGTGCTGGCATTGTGACATGGGGGTGACACAGCCGCATATGTGCAGCCCTTTGGAGGAAGCCTTTGGGGTGCTGGCTCCAAATCAGTCCCTGTACCTACAAAATAGGGGAGTAAGCAACCTAATAGAGTCCCTTTTTTGCAAAAAGACAGTGTGGATTTGTTGCCAGTGCAGCCTTCCTTCCAGTAGCAATACTGCCTGTAGTATCATGTATGGAGGCCTCAGGGCTCGCTCAGGGCTTGTCACGCAGAACTGCAGGCCTGACAGAGCAGAACTGCTCTCCTCTCCTCTCCTCTCCTCTCCTGTCCACCAGTCCAATATCTAAGAGACTGTTTGCCTGAAAGGACAGAGGGTTTTCAGTTCCAAAATCAATGTCAAGGACACATAACACAATGAATTGTATTTTATTTTGTTGTTAATTTAGTAATTTTCTTGATTTTATGTTAATTCATGTGATGTTTCTTCGTGTCATTTTTTTTCCCTTTGTGACTCTGTTTCAGAACCCAGGCTCACAAGCATTAGCTCAAGCCCAAGTGTAGCCAGGAGTAGGCTGAGGCATTCTTCAGTTTAGCCTGAGAAAAGATCCCTTGCAGGCTGGCAAAGGCAAGTCTCAGAGCTGCAGAGAGCAGCAGCAGGAGTAGAGGCCAAGCTGTGCGCGGTTCCTGCAGAGGGAGAACCTTGACAAGGAGTTGTGGGACTGACCATGCACAAAAGAGGAGGAAGAAGAAGAAGAAGAAGAAGAAGAAGAAGAAGGAAAGGAAGAAGAGGAAGAAGGGGTGAGTGGTACCGTGGCATCTCTTCCAAAGCGTGACATGTAGCGATGACGAGCAGACTTTTTGCCTTCCACAACTTGTTTGGCTGCTGTGCTTCTTGGGCAGGGATGCATGAGAAGCGCTCTGGTCCCTGCCAGGCGTTTGTGTTAGCTGCAGGGAGAGCTGAGAAGTGGCAGCTGCGGCTGCCAGCATGGTGGAGCATGAGCAGCCGGCTCCCAGGCCAAATGGCCCAAGGAAATGGTGGCAAGGGGCGGTGCTGAGAACTGCAGAGGAAGGCAAAAAACCGCCGGGGACCAGTGCCAATGTGCCCCGGGGGAAAAAGTTCCTTGCTGAGCCCAGTGCTGGCCATGGGCTGTTCCCTGAGCATGTGAGCCAGACCTGGCTCCTTGTCCCACAGGCTGCTCGTGCTTCCCAGGAGCTGCCCAAGCCCTATCCTCCCTTGAGCTGGAGCTATGTCGCGGACTTGCCAGAGTGCCCAAGTGCCTCTGAGCTGCTAGACCTTGTGGGCAAGAATCCTTGCTGTCCCTGTGTAGGACACCAGTGGGTGTTCCAAAGCACTGCAAGCCCTTGCAAGCCCTTGCAAGCCCTCGACATCCTATCTCTTACGGCTCCTGAGCGTTGCTCTGTAGGAGATGAGGATGGTGAGCTGTGCAGTGCTCCTCAAGAAGGAATTGCCTTGGTCTTGCCACTGCTATCCAGTTGAAAAGGATTTGCATCCATGAGCCGAGCTTGGAAGGTGGCCCTGCCAGCAGATTGTCTTGCAGCGGAGAACCTCCAGCAGCCTCATGCAAGGTTTTCTTCCCTCAGCCCCTGGCCTGTGATTCCAGCAGCTCCTCAAGTGCTTCCTGTCAGATGTGCTGGGGCTGCCCCCGGGCCAGCTCTGGCAGTGGACACGGGAGGCTGCTCCTCTGGATCCTGCGTGGGGCCTGGTGACCACTGCGTTGCCGGGTGCTGGCATTGTGACATGGGGGTGACACAGCCGCATATGTGCAGCCCTTTGGAGGAAGCCTTTGGGGTGCTGGCTCCAAATCAGTCCCTGTACCTACAAAATAGGGGAGTAAGCAACCTAATAGAGTCCCTTTTTTGCAAAAAGACAGTGTGGATTTGTTGCCAGTGCAGCCTTCCTTCCAGTAGCAATACTGCCTGTAGTATCATGTATGGAGGCCTCAGGGCTCGCTCAGGGCTTGTCATGCAGAACTGCAGGCCTGACAGAGCAGAACTGCTCTCCTCTCCTCTCCTCTCCTCTCCTGTCCGCCAGTCCAATATCTAAGAGACTGTTTGCCTGAAAGGACAGAGGGTTTTCAGTTCCAAAATCAATTTCAAGGACACATAACACAATGAATTTTATTTTATTTTGTTGTTAATTTATTAATTTTCTAGATTTTATGTTAATTCGTGTTATGTTTCTTCGTGTCATTTTTTTTCCCTTTGTGACTCTGTTTCAGAACCCAGGCTCACAAGCATTAGCTCAAGCCCAAGTGTAGCCAGGAGTAGGCTGAGGCATTCTTCAGTTTAGCCTGAGAAAAGATCCCTTGCAGGCTGGCAAAGGCAAGTCCCAGAGCTGCAGAGAGCAGCAGCAGGAATAGAGGCCAAGCTGTGCGCGGTTCCTGCAGAGGGAGAACCTTGACAAGGAGTTGTGGGACTGACCATGCACAAAAGAGGAGGAAGAAGAAGAAGAAGAAGAAGAAGAAGAAGAAGGAGAGGAAGAAGAGGAAGAAGGGGTGAGTGGTACCGTGGCATCTCTTCCAAAGCGTGACATGTAGTGATGACGAGCAGACTTTTTGCCTTCCACAACTTGTTTGGCTGCTGTGCTTCTTGGGCAGGGATGCATGAGAAGCGCTCTGGTCCTTGCCAGGCGCTTGTGTTAGCTGCAGGGAGAGCTGAGAAGTGGCAGCTGCGGCTGCCAGCATGGTGGAGCATGAGCAGCCGGCTCCCAGGCCAAATGGCCCAAAGAAATGGTGGCAAGGGGCGGTGCTGAGAACTGCAGAGGAAGGCAAAAAACCACCGGGGACCAGTGCCAATGTGCCCCGGGGGAAAAAGTTTCTTGCTGAGCCCAGTGCTGGCCATGGGCTGTTCCCTGAGCATGTGAGCCAGACCTGGCTCCTTGTCCCACAGGCTGCTCATGCTTCCCAGGATCTGCCCAAGCCCTATCCTCCCTTGAGCTGGAGCTATCTGGCGGACTTGCCAGAGTGCCCAAGTGCCTCTGAGGTGCTAGACCTTGTGGGCAAGAATCCTTGCTGTCCCTGTGTAGGACACCAGTGGGTGTTCCAGAGCACCCCAAGCCCTTGCAAGCCCTTGCAAGCCCTCGACATCCTATCTCTTACGGCTCCTGAGCGTTGCTCTGTAGGAGATGAGGATGGTGAGCTGTGCAGTGCTCCTCAAGAAGGAATTGCCTTGGTCTTGCCACTGCTATCCAGTTGAAAAGGATTTGCATCCATGAGCCGAGCTTGGAAGGTGGCCCTGCCAGCAGATTGTCTTGCAGCGGAGAACCTCCAGCAGCCTCATGCAAGGTTTTCTTCCCTCAGCCCCTGGCCTGTGATTCCAGCAGCTCCTCAAGTGCTTCCTGTCAGATGTGCTGGGGCTGCCCCCGGGCCAGCTCTGGCAGTGGACACGGGAGGCTGCTCCTCTGGATCCTGCGTGGGGCCTGGTGACCACTGCGTTGCCGGGTGCTGGCATTGTGACATGGGGGTGACACAGCCGCATATGTGCAGCCCTTTGGAGGAAGCCTTTGGGGTGCTGGCTCCAAATCAGTCCCTGTACCTACAAAATAGGGGAGTAAGCAACCTAATAGAGTCCCTTTTTTGCAAAAAGACAGTGTGGATTTGTTGCCAGTGCAGCCTTCCTTCCAGTAGCAATACTGCCTGTAGTATCATGTATGGAGGCCTCAGGGCTCGCTCAGGGCTTGTCACGCAGAACTGCAGGCCTGACAGAGCAGAACTGCTCTCCTCTCCTCTCCTCTCCTCTCCTGTCCGCCAGTCCAATATCTAAGAGACTGTTTGCCTGAAAGGACAGAGGGTTTTCAGTTCCAAAATCAATTTCAAGGACACATAACACAATGAATTTTATTTTATTTTGTTGTTAATTTATTAATTTTCTAGATTTTATGTTAATTCGTGTTATGTTTCTTCGTGTCATTTTTTTTCCCTTTGTGACTCTGTTTCAGAACCCAGGCTCACAAGCATTAGCTCAAGCCCAAGTGTAGCCAGGAGTAGGCTGAGGCATTCTTCAGTTTAGCCTGAGAAAAGATCCCTTGCAGGCTGGCAAAGGCAAGTCCCAGAGCTGCAGAGAGCAGCAGCAGGAATAGAGGCCAAGCTGTGCGCGGTTCCTGCAGAGGGAGAACCTTGACAAGGAGTTGTGGGACTGACCATGCACAAAAGAGGAGGAAGAAGAAGAAGAAGAAGAAGAAGAAGAAGAAGGAGAGGAAGAAGAGGAAGAAGGGGTGAGTGGTACCGTGGCATCTCTTCCAAAGCGTGACATGTAGTGATGACGAGCAGACTTTTTGCCTTCCACAACTTGTTTGGCTGCTGTGCTTCTTGGGCAGGGATGCATGAGAAGCGCTCTGGTCCTTGCCAGGCGCTTGTGTTAGCTGCAGGGAGAGCTGAGAAGTGGCAGCTGCGGCTGCCAGCATGGTGGAGCATGAGCAGCCGGCTCCCAGGCCAAATGGCCCAAAGAAATGGTGGCAAGGGGCGGTGCTGAGAACTGCAGAGGAAGGCAAAAAACCACCGGGGACCAGTGCCAATGTGCCCCGGGGGAAAAAGTTTCTTGCTGAGCCCAGTGCTGGCCATGGGCTGTTCCCTGAGCATGTGAGCCAGACCTGGCTCCTTGTCCCACAGGCTGCTCATGCTTCCCAGGATCTGCCCAAGCCCTATCCTCCCTTGAGCTGGAGCTATCTGGCGGACTTGCCAGAGTGCCCAAGTGCCTCTGAGGTGCTAGACCTTGTGGGCAAGAATCCTTGCTGTCCCTGTGTAGGACACCAGTGGGTGTTCCAGAGCACCCCAAGCCCTTGCAAGCCCTTGCAAGCCCTCGACATCCTATCTCTTACGGCTCCTGAGCGTTGCTCTGTAGGAGATGAGGATGGTGAGCTGTGCAGTGCTCCTCAAGAAGGAATTGCCTTGGTCTTGCCACTGCTATCCAGTTGAAAAGGATTTGCATCCATGAGCCGAGCTTGGAAGGTGGCCCTGCCAGCAGATTGTCTTGCAGCGGAGAACCTCCAGCAGCCTCATGCAAGGTTTTCTTCCCTCAGCCCCTGGCCTGTGATTCCAGCAGCTCCTCAAGTGCTTCCTGTCAGATGTGCTGGGGCTGCCCCCGGGCCAGCTCTGGCAGTGGACACGGGAGGCTGCTCCTCTGGATCCTGCGTGGGGCCTGGTGACCACTGCGTTGCCGGGTGCTGGCATTGTGACATGGGGGTGACACAGCCGCATATGTGCAGCCCTTTGGAGGAAGCCTTTGGGGTGCTGGCTCCAAATCAGTCCCTGTACCTACAAAATAGGGGAGTAAGCAACCTAATAGAGTCCCTTTTTTGCAAAAAGACAGTGTGGATTTGTTGCCAGTGCAGCCTTCCTTCCAGTAGCAATACTGCCTGTAGTCTCATGTATGGAGGCCTCAGGGCTCGCT